>NW_025946656.1:0-268422 GCF_000764305.2 Hyalella azteca | reverse complement strand
CGAAAACAATCTAATTAGAGCTCGGAGTTTTAGGCTGTGCTGAGACCACCTCCTCCCCAAACTTCTTTACACGGACAGTGCTACGATTGAAGGCACGCAGACTGCCCCGGCTGGCTGCTGCACCACTCAAGGTCAACGGTAGAAAAGCTGCCAAAGGCCGCTTTCTTCCTTTTTCTTTATCGCTACGATTAAATTCGAGGAAGAAACAATCCAAAGATCAAATAGAGCTTTCAAATGTTCAAAGCAAACAGCCTAAAACTCCGAGCTCTAATTAGATTGTTTTCGTTCCTCAAACGAAAATTTTTCACGCCAATATAAAAAGATAGTTGTCAAGGAATGCATTTTCCTTACCCAAGCTGTACTCTGTGCCCAATGCGAGAAAAGCAGTCGAAGACATAAGGAGACCATGCATCAGAAGCACGGATTTCCTCCTCGGATTTGCGTTGCCGGACTTGGTTCCTCGTGGTCCGGAAATGCGGTGGACTCCCAGGACATATCCGTCCCGAGTGGTAACGAAATGCTCTTCGTACGGATAGCCTTGCTGTGCTATGATAACGGGCTGTAAAGTGCAGGAAAACATTAAAACAATTAAAGTGAACATTTTTACCAATATTCTTATGTAGGCGTGTTTAGATACCTGTTTTCCAGTTTCAATAATTTAGTGTCACTTCGCCCTCGGAAAGCTAGACAAGATGATCTGCAAGAGCGTAGAAACTTCAGAACATTCTGACAATATCATTTGACAGAATTTCTAAGGACTTTTCTACAGCCAAATATTTTATATAGCAATTTAAAATTCTTTATAATTGAAACGATTTTCCGACGGCGCAAACGAATTTTTCAAATGTTTAATATTAATCAATTAATGCAAAATCATCCATAAGTATTTATTAAAAGTATGCAACGTATTTTCTGACTTTGCTATCAAGATTTAGTCGCGTTTCTAAGGTTGTTGTCGCTAGTCTCTTGCGTTTTATGGAGAACATCAAATCAGGAAAATACACGTTAATTCGATCTTTTTATTTGAAATAAAAAACTCACCGAAAGAAATTTGACACCATTTTTGTTTAATGAAGACAGCAGGAATGAATCCAGAACTCCATTCCGAGGGCCTGACGAATTATTTTGAGGTCTTATGAAATTGAAAAGAATATTAAAAGGTATCTTATCCGCTGCCGAAGCATAAAACGCTTCTAACATGTGATCGAAAGGCGAAGAAGCAACACCTGTCCCTGCCGAAACTTCGTTACAGTCACGGGACAAATGCACGATGAGCAGCGACAAAACAATAACGATAAGCTTATTTTTCATTATAATTAATTACTTCGCGCCAACATTAAATCCGTCTGTGGGTGAAGGATTGCACCAATTCACATGAAAAAGGAATTTTAGGAAAAATTTGGTTTCCGGCATATGTACATAATGGACGTAAACTTTTCTACCGTAAAATATTGTGCTCTTCCGTGATACGCATTCCACTAAATACACCTGTGCTGAATGATTGTAGATACAATAGAAGCATTCTTTGGTGCTACAATCCACTAGTATGAAAATGATTGGAAGCTGGGTTGTAACGGTAATTTCAATTTTTGACAGGGATTTTAGCAGCGATTTCACAGCCATTTTTCCATTTAGTACCGATATAATCAATCATTTACTATTTGTTAGGATATTTCTTTACCTTAGGAATAAAAACGTATTCAAGATAGAATAGAATAGAATATAAGTGTCGGCACTGAAGAAATAGGCCCCTGGCCTGTTGCCGATTCTTGAATTTTTCGTTACTTGATTCACAAGGGATCCGGCCTTTGGAACCCGATCTTTCCATAACTGACGATTGATAGCTGCTGGACTTATTGCCTGGTCCGTAATTTGCTAGGCATTTTAAGACTGAACATATGCTCCTGCATAGCTTCGTCTGGACTTATTGCCTGGTCCGTAATTTGCTAGGCATTTTAAGACTGAAGATATGCTCTTGCATAGCTTCGTCTAGTCTGTTTTTGAAGATGTTCATACTCGGAGCGTCAACGATGCTATCAGGGAGGCTGTTCCACGTACATGTCGGTGACTCGAAGCGAGAACTGTTGTCGCATGGCTGTGTTACAACGCAGTTTTTTTAGTTTATAACCGTGGCCCCTGGTGTTGGTTCTTGTTTAATATTCTAGTAATCCTTCTGGAACCTTGTATAAGCCATGAGTATACTTGTATGCTTCATTGAGTTCCCCACGCAGACGTGGGGAACTATTGCTACTAATTTGTCACATCTTGCCTTGGCTAAATCGATTGCGTCGCAAAAATTTACAGGACCTAAGTTTCTAGACTACTTCATTTCCTAGCCTTCACAAATTTGTCTTATAACCTTCACTAAAACATATAAGTCTAACACTTTTTGCCACCCAGCACTCTGTCTCTCATCGAATATTCGTGACGATATCGAGGAACTTTTCAAAGTTCATGATAAAACCTTAACGGCAATATGAATGGGAAAATAAAATTATCAATATTATCTGATTAGTAAAATTAATGTTGGATTCGAGTCATTAGGTGAATGAAATTGTTTATAATTAAATGAAAACTTGTATTGATTGTTTTCACGTAGTGATGTGTTTTCATATTAGGAATTATTCGAACGTTACTACAAACAATAAATCGTTATATTATTGTAAAATACTTAAGGCAGAAATATGGGTATTTTCGAATGATCTATCATTCAGTTTTCACTACCGTAATTCTATTTGAACGAACTGCGTTTTTCCATGCTGGGAATATGAGTGATTTAGTCGATTTGTGTGCTTGCATTCATCGTATTGCCCTTTGCTCGTTGATGACGAAGTCTGTGTGTTCATATCAAATGTAATCGAATTTGAGTATTGAAGACGAATTGTGCATGAATCCCGTGTATTTGAGTGTTGTAGACGAGTCTCTCATAACCATCAGAGCATATGTAATGTATGCTGAAGACGTGTTTAAACTGTGTGTAATCACGTATTAAAAGCGAGTTGTAGGTTCAATCGCTTTAGTTTCACGTTTTTTTGGACAACAGGATGAACCCATACCGTCAACTATCTACTTAAATCGAAAGCATCACGATTTATTTTCTCAAACTGAGCGGAATACTAAAACTGATCACATCACAAAAGCTTTCACTGTATTTGAATAAGTTTTAACCCCAGTTTTTACGACAAAACATTTAAAGGATATTTTTTAAATTATTCGATGGAGATGGTTACGCATGACGCCACGATTAAATTTTCAACACAGTTTTGAAGAAAACAGGAGATTTATTATACGAAAAAATCTGTTGTAATCAGAAATTCATACCGAGGCACTCCGTATAACGTCTATTGCGCTCGACGTCTGCTTGCTCACTGTGAGAATATAATGATCTTGAGCTCGAATATTCACAAGGTCTTTTGAAAAATATGTAAGATCACTTAGCTCTCGTTACGCAATTATGCAGCAAAATTTAGTGAGTATTGCAACGTGGAGAAATAAAAAACCATGGTGTGTATGCAAAATTACGGTATTTTAGCTTCCTTGAAGAGTGTGGGGATTTTTACACATGCCTTCACCTTGGAAATGATGGCTACGTACGCGAAGCATAAATGCTTGTTAACAGCAATAAATTTTTTTTCTCTGAATCAAATCAACACTAAGCAGAACTCTGATAAAATTTGAGCTGTAGATGATAAATGGTGAGTGGATGCTTCTCGTGTTAGACTTTAGATATTTCTATTGGTTGTTTAACATATGCCGTGCACAAAATTTATTTTGTTCGCCAAATTTTTATTAAATTTTGGCACGTGTCATTATTGCACACAACAAAAAAACATTTGGGCTGTGCAAAATTTGCTATTTTCCCGGTTAAAAAATATTTTCTTGCAGTAATTAGGTACAGCGAAAATTTCAAACTTTGATTCAGCACGGCTTTGTATTGTCATCTGCATGTAAATCGAACGCGTATCCACCTTACATTAGAAAGTGTGTTACAGAATTAAAAAATTGTGAATATACTCGTTGAAAATCCACTACATCGCAAACTAAAATTCCGATCGGAGCGATTCGTAGCTTTTAACACAACCCCACAGTCGCATGAGTGATGCGTGATGCAGCAGTGGTATGCTACGCACGAATTTCGGGCATGGCGTAAAAATTTAGTTTGTAGCAATTCCGGCGCGTGCTTCTGAATTACAGTTACTTTGACTATATATAGGAAAGATTAGTCTCAGAGCAAGTATGGTTGATTGACTCGGTATTGGAAAGAGATTTTTTCTGCTCAAAAATTTTTCAAGATCTCCAGTTAACGATGCCAGCATGCAATTCTGCAAGCGCAGCCAGTGAAGGTAGCACAATATCAGAGCGATCATTAGCTCAAGCACAATAACTTCCTACATCTCATCACAGAGGAGGTGGCGGGCTCGACATGCAAGCATAACGGCGTCCCCCGAGCCGTGGCAAAAAAAAATTCCTCAAAAAGCGATTCATGAAATGCAAGCAAAAGAGCAAAGCCATCACCGATGAGGGTAATCACAAACTTTTTTCACTCAAAAGACTTCATCAGAAATATATCCAACCTGGCACCTTACGTTGAAATGACGTTGTTTAAACGTCAATCCTGCGCAGCCAACTCATAATAAACGTTATTCCATCGTAATTTGCTTGTAATGCATTGTTTCGATTGTCCATGAGACCTTATGCAGAATAATATACGTTTAAAAATTACTTTTTAAAGACAACACTTCCAAAGATCCAGTGTCTCCAATCTTACAGATGTACAATGAATTTCTCATTTAATTTTCGAATATTAAAAAAATTAATTTTTCAATTTTTTTAATATATACATTTTTTACTATATAATTTTTTTTCAAAATTATTTATTCTATTAATTGATTCATGCATTGCCTCTGACTTCACACATGTGTGCAAAATTTCAGATCGATAGGATAAGTAGAATTGTATTAAATTTCGATTACAAGATTTGTAGCAGACAGATAAACAAACAAACAAACAGACAGACAAGAAGTGAAGTTAAAGAGAAGTGTTGTAAAAACACTAATGAGCTTGTCGCTTTTATTTGGTGACGATGGATCGAAGTGGAATTTGTTAAGAAGCAAATGTTGTGGATTCTGGCCTTCGCGTTATAACTTTTCAATTGAATCTACTCGTACTTACCTCTCGCAAACTCGTGTAAGCATCTTTTTTCTTTCTTGTTGGACGAAATAGTCTATTTAATAATTTGGTTAACTCAGTCTCAGGGCCAGTCAAGAGAGCCACGATAAGCATGACGATACAAATATAAAAGTTTATACTAATGAAATATTCGAACTAAGAAATGTATAAAAATAATTTTGTGATCAAACAAGCAAGTAAATTGTTTTCTTAGACCCATGAGTTAGTAACTCATAACTCCCCTTCTGGAATCAAATTTGAAAAAGTTATACTTGAAAGATCAATAACTTCAATAACTTCTAAACTGACGGTGGAAGAAACACCCAACTATAAGAATTCTTAGTTCAACGAGAATTTTGAATGGTAATTCCTTGACATCCCACACTCGCAAGTTCAAACCATGACCTTATTTATGTCATCCGATATCCCCATTACTCATATCATGCTAAGGTAAATCGATCTTTGTCAGTTTCCAAATCATTGAGCTCTTACATGGCGAGTGAAATTCGCAATTCAGTTTCATATCCTATGTGTAAAAAATAGTTCATATTATTTTGGAATAAAGACGTGGAATATTCAATCTAAAATAAGGCTAATCGCATTGTGGACATTTCTCATTTGTTTGTGCATTATCCTGCGTGTCACAGGCGAAAAATGCTGATCTCCGAAGATCAATTGGTGCCTGTATAGACGGGCGAAGCAAAAGGCAATACCTAGAAAATTCACAATGATTGTGCAGAAAACTTCTCGTCTCCACAGCGTAAGGTTAGGACGCTCGTGTAGTAAATTCAGCAATCATATGCGATAGAGCAAGAAAGCTCCCAAGCCTATTGAATTAAATGGGAGAATAATTAATCTACTCACAGGAAGAGGAAATTGCAGGAATGGAAAAGAAAAAAAAAATTATTTACTTGGAAGTCCTGAAATTGACCAAAGTCAGATGAACTTTCATCAGATTTTTGGAGGAAAAAATATATTTTTAAATTGTCGGATATGAACAAAATTACCAGATTTTCATCTTATATACCACTGATGAAATAGTGCACCCAGAGTAATGAGCGAGACATTGCCTAAATAGAGATGCACTTTGATTTTGTGAGGATGATCTTACATCAGTTTGGTCCGGCCAAAGGGTGCATCAGTGCTGCGTCCGCTTTCTGGGTGAGAAAGTGTTTTCCATGTAGACTATGCGACCCATTCATTTTTCCGGTCGTGTGTGTCCATTATTCTAATCCGCATATGCATATTACCATTGTCCCGTACTATGCATATTATGTACATACAGGGCAAAAGAAAACCGTATTTTGCGATTCAAATTAGGGTAACATGGGGCAGCGAGCCCACTGCGGGTCACGGGCCCATAGCGGGTTTCTCGCTAAGTATGGCAGATATTGGTCCGTGTTCTCTACCGCCGGTCGACAGTTTCACTGGGATGAAGTGCACGGATTTACGTTTTGCTAAGTGTTTGCGTTATTAAGTTCTTTGCGAATAACTGTTTTTACAAAACAAAGAACCACCTCGTATCAATTAAAACTTCATCAAAAATTTAATTTAAAAAAAGTGGGGGGCGCGCTGCCCCACGTTACCCTATGTGTTTACTGTCATTTTTTTTATTTCATGCTAGTCGAAGATTTTGGTCGAAAAGTTAATCATCAACATATATCTAATCAAATTTTATCTATAACATTTTATTTTACTATAAAATGTGCAAGAAACAGCGGAAGAAATTTCTCCCAAAAATGAAAAACTGCTTTTGTCTTTAAGACTGAAGAATGATTAATTTTCAACATGAATTTTCTTAACCATCTCAAATGTATGAAGCTTTTCGTAATAGGTAGGGCTAGGGAAATATGATGTGTATCTTTTTATCTCCTTTTAAAGTATCCCTTTTATCGGACGATTCTTGAAGTTTTCCAATAAAACGGCCTTCGGTGCCTGAATTATTTACGCCTAGAAATAGTTCACTCTCTCAAATTTTTCTGCTTGGAATCTTTAATAAAATTATTTGGATATTTGCTTTCGAAAGAATTCATAACCGTTGTGGAAGTTGCGTTGTTCTACATACAAATTTCACAAGGGAAGATCAGTCATTATTGCTATTCTGATGCAATTATGAATGTGTGTGTGTGTGTGTTGGAAACTAATGATTTTTTTCAGAAAGCCTTAATTGAAAAAACTTCGCCTGATTAATATTTTTTCGAAACAAAAAAATATTAGATCCCAACGTTTCAAATAATTATTTATCGTTTCATTTGTTTTCTAGATAAGAAATCGGTTAAAGCTCAATGACATATGATTGCAAACTGGCTCAATTATATCAATTTCTAATACAGAAATGACAATAATTTCATTCAATTTTTGCGAATTTATAATATTTTGGTTAACCAAATGAAGATAGAAAATAAGTGTCCATTATTTTCTTCCGCTGATGTGTGACATTCATGGACATGAAAATTTTGTACAAATTATGTAAATGCTGCTTGAACGAAACCCTGTCAGTTTCTGTATGAAAATAATGCGGAAATTAATTTTGTCCCTGGTCTCAGAGCTGCGATTCCAAAGATACGAGACTTTTTTCACGCTTATGGGCCATAATTTCCATTTCAAATTAGAAATTATTGACGGTGCTCCACTGATAAAGAAAATGGACCCAAAGTTTGGCCAATAATGATGCATCTAAAAATTCCAACAACAAAATTCATTCGCCACGATAATCAATTAAAAATCAGTGAAACTGTTTGAAATTCGATGGGTCTTTACTTGATTGCACTTCTAATTTTGAATCATGGTTCGTTATGAGAAAATCTCTATTACGAAAATCAAATTAAATTCATGAAGAATCACTTCTGACATTTTATAATGAAATTCATACCTAGAAGAATCAATGATAGACGATACCAACGATAACAATCATTTTAAGCAATAGATAAATTTAAACTTAGAAGCAAAACTAAAAAAAATCTTCACCCTAATTTGTTCACCTCTGAAGAAAGAAATTTTGATACGGTACTTAATTACAAAACAAAACGCCTATACGTTTTCATTATATCTAAAAATCTGCTTTGAAAAATTACCACGTATTACCGGAAAATTGAGCCGTGCAACTATTGAGTCGAATAAAGTTATACCTTCAGAAATTGTAAATCCCACTATTAAAAGTGCAATAAACTAACGAAAAAAATTATTTAGGGAAATTTAACCACAAAATTCCAGGGTTTCATTTGAAAAATCAAGCTTCAGTATTGCTTTAGGAGCTCAACGATATCTTGGTAAACTAGAGTCTTAGCTTTCTTAGAGAAAATAAAGTCCGCATGATCGAAAGACTCGCTGTTGACGCGGTAACTCCTTTTGAAGTTTGGTACGGTTTCCTCAAGTCTCCGGACGTCCTGGAAACGGGAATAAGTTATTATCTCTGAACGAAAGAGTGCAATGTTTGTGCAAGATTTAGCTACATTATACAGTAAAAATTTTGTTTTATTTTCTGATAGGGTGCACGGTTTGCTCTCCAATCAGCACCATAACGTGAAAGTGAAACACAGATTTTGATTTGATAAATAACTCTGATCTAAACAAACTTGCTGTTGTTATGACTATTAATCCAGTTTAAAAGTTTATTAGCTGACAAATCCGTTAAATTTTGCTGGTAGTATAAATAAATACACAACTTTCTTAATTTGTTTGTTACCCAAAAATTGGTTTCGATCATTTTTAGCGCATTTTCTCATTTATGGAAAAAAGCGCTATATTGTACTCGTCATGTCCGTCCCTCCTTCACGTCACGGACGGACGAGAAAATGCGCTCTCTGTCATTTACTGCTGTGAGTACTGATCGAATTTTTTAACATTTGTTTGCCATTAACTTTATTATGTATTAGATATTTCTCCACTGGCTCGAATCTTGTAGAGAGAAATTTTTGATAGCGCTCCATACAATCAATAATAAAATGAAGTATCCAAACATCTCTACGGCTTATTCAAAGGTACGTGTCCATTTAATTAATTTATTCATTAAATATAAAGGAAAATGAGGCATTAATACGTATTACTATTGAGAATAATATAAATTGATAATTATTATTATATTATATCATTATTAAGTTAAGTTTCCACCATATTCTTTTTCACAGTAAATAATTATGCTTCTTAATCATGGTCTGCACAGTCTGCACCGGAAGTGCGTAACTAATTCAGTCCAACTCCAGTCAATCGAATGCGTTGCAAGGACTGCAACGAATAATCCACGTGCATGAATGTTGAAGGCAATTTCTTCGGGCTTTGGAACATGGAAACCACGTCATAATCTCTGCACGCGGTAAGCAGATCATTCAGCTTGGTATGAGACAAAGAACTCATGGGTTATTGTCACTGTAGTTTAACAGTAATCTACAATAATATTCATGTATCAGTCGTTGAGCGATTCACAAGACCTAGGTGGGATACCTTGGTCTTTGTGGTAGGGTCATTTTCTGCCCAGAAGAGCGCCACGGGGCAAGGTATCCTGGATACGTTGTACGCCGGGGGCGTGACATGGCCGTAGCGACGCCGGTTCTCCGCCTCCCCGAAGTCAAACTTACGGAACTCAATGTCTGCCCATACGAATATTATATATTCCACTCATATTTTATTTAGATGCTCAATTTAGAACGTATTGGAGTTGATAAATTGCATTTATTGGGTTCAATTTACACAAATTTCTAGGCACTAGTTAATTCAAACTAATTTTAATTCTAAAATAATCTCTTAATATTTTAAGTAATAAATAAAACTTCTCACAGGATAGAGATCACCACAAGTCACCTGAGTTCAATATTTTCTTTCTGCAAAATAACAATCATTCAGGATTTGGATGTACTTGGTGTCAACTATTTGCTGATATCATCACAATTAGCCTCTCATGAACTATTGTTCAACTACTAAATTGATTAACCCATACTTGAAAAGGTGTTAAATCTTACCTGCTGGTTGTAATGCGTGAGAAACCGTCCTGGCGGATGAACCCTCGAAGAAGTTCGCGAGGATAACGGGCATTGTTTCCTAGTGAAAATGATGGGTAACCGAAAATTCTAATTGCTTACAAATATTTTTATAATTATAAATACAAATTTAGCATGTGATGGGACAATTTATTATTTATCTAAAATTGTATATGAGGCAAGCAGAAAGAAGCTGAAAATAGTGTTCTGAATATTTTGTACTGACACGGGAGTTTGTATAAGTTCAGGGTGCAGACTTAAAGTATATAGGATGAATAGAGCGAATGAGAAAATGTTATAATTAAGCTCCAAAAAATAACACTAGAAATTTTGATTCAACTTATTGTTCTGTTTTAAATTTAGTTTTCTGGAAAATTACCTCGTCGCCGACGAAAATTCTTTCCTCGGTAGCAAAGGCAAGAATATTATTGCAAATGCTCTGCCCAGGAGATCCTCTTTTGCAAAACGTAGATACAACGTAAATGAGGGCAAGATTGCGGGGAAGTACTTCATAAATGCCAATTTTCTCCAGTAGTCTCTGGAATGTTAAAAAAAACATTTCTGCCCATAATATGATTTGAAGTTCAATATAGGCTCATTCAAGATTATTTTTATTTTACTTATTTCAGTCGTTAGTGAAGAAGATAAAATTATTGTGGGTGTATATTCTATTTCGAAAGTGGGAAATGGTTTAATGTCCAAGTTTTATAAATTGAAAGTAAGATTAGCTACATAAGACTAACTGAAAACTGTGAACGCCTGGAACAATAAGAAATGGGTTCAAAAAGTTCTTCGTCATGTGTCATGCAAATGATGATATGAAAGAAAAATATTAGGAAATATGAAATATGCCAAATCATCATTTTTCATAACATATACTCTGTCAAGAATTAACTGACTATTCTCCGACAGGATTAACACTTCGTTTACTCACCCAAAGTTGCGACAAAATCTTGATTTGCAACGAATAGAATCCAACACTGCCGAGACTGACGATAAGCTCAATCTTAAATAAAAATAATTATCTTAAGGCTCTAGCCATAATTCGATTTAATTTCAAATCTCAAGCTTGAACTAAGCGACAAAATAAGTTTCGAGAACGTCTTCAATAACACTGCCTTTTCAATAGAGAAAATAATTCGGAGATCATTTTGTATGGGCTGGAAAGCATTTTTGCCGCTGATTTCAAAACTGGCATTGTTTCTTCTTTAGCACGTTTTTGAGATAATTGTATTTTTAAGCAAAATCTATATAACTCAGATATCTGTATGTATAATAACATATTTATTCAAAGTGATCCATGTTCATTAAATTATATAACTTGTAATTAGATGTCTGTGGTGACTGTAGCTATATTAAGACCAAATGCACAAATAAACATACTATAAAAATAAAAATAATAATATTTTTATAGATATAATGCACAAATAAACATAAAAAGACCGTAGACGCTAGTTCGATGTACAATCATATTAAGTTTGTGCCTCATAAAAAAAGTCTAAGACCTCAAATTGTTATTGAATTCGGACATGATCAAAAATATGCATATCACCCAAAAGTACTCATATAGCTACATCAGAAGTGTTCTTGTAGTTTGCGGTTCCGTTTGTAGGACCAGTTAAAAGTTAATTATCATAACATTTTCCTCGAAAAAGAAAGATTTAAAAAACTAAGCGTGCTTAAGAAAAGTACAAAGCCTGTTTTGAAATCTGCTGTGGAATTGCTGTACAGCCGACACAAAATAATCGCAGAACCATTTATACGATTTTTTTACGGATTAATGAAATATGGTTATTTTCTTTCGTAGTTGTTTTATAATAATTTTCAATATTATTATCTCAAAAAGGATTAAGATCATTAGCATTCAATCAACTGTTTTATGAGTCATATTACCTTTATATCTTAATTTCTACTGAATGTTGTAAAATAAAATAGTTTCACCTTTTCAGCTACCGTTCTGTTGGTGGCTGTCATTAAACCAGTCGTTCCACCTTGTGAATAGCCGATAAAGATCACTTGTTTATGACCTGTCTGTGTGATGATGAGGTCAACCATTGCTGGCACGTCATATTCACTCATTTCATCCCGACTGAAATTTAAATTAAAAACCAAGTCAAGATACAATTTGCACTGTTCTGGTCCCCATGATATATGGGTGCAGACGAACGCACATCCGTACTTGCATTACTGATAATTATGCAGATAAGTCGCAAAAATTTATTCAATTTGAAGTTTTACGTTTTGTTCAATTTAAAATTCCCAGTAATAAAGATTCATGATATAGCGAGGTAACCCAAATAAAAATTATTGGGGGAGCATCGATGATTAATTATTGGGGACTATGTGTGGAAATTATAGGTGGAGCACCGATGGCGAGTCCGGCCTATGTTCCTCCTATAACCTGTCTATGGCCACCCTGCCCCAAAAACTCATCTTCCACCAATAACTGCCCATTGGCACCGGCGGCGCATCGATGGGCCACCGATGGCGACCTTTAATATGAAGTCGATAAAAAATTTTCCTTTAGCTTTACATCCGATGCGTCTGCATTTACTGGTCTTGTTCCAAACGATCATATTCTGAGGACTACGTGTGCAAATCCATCCTGGCAGCACAAGTAATAATGTCAGACATGTAGCAGGAACAAATTATCATAGTAACATACACATAACTCCTGAGAAATCGACTTGAAGAAGTGTCGAGAAAAATGCTGCTATATTCGAGAAAACAGCTGATGGAAGATACTTCGTTTATCCACAACAAACGATGGTTCACCTCAAAGTAAAAGCTACGAAAAAAAGTCTGGATATGTAGCACAGTTTCGTAATATAAACATAACACCAATTTTAACAGCGGTTTGATTCGAAATATTTTCTACAAGAATATGCTGGCGTGTTTTAACGAATCATCACTCGATGATTTTGAAATGTTAGGCGTGAAATGCCTTCATCACTTCGTGTCACTATTTTTCTCCAACCTAATGTTTAATCTTTTTCGTAGGCAAGACATCGACACCACTTAAATAAATGTAGACGTTAATTCGAAGTAATATTCTGACGGTTTAAAAAAATTTCCCAAAAATAGCTAAATTTTACTATCGTCTCCCTCTGCTTAAAGAGAATACTGTTTTGGCAAGTAAATTACCCGGGAAGCTAATATTCCACGCAGGATGTGTTAAAGACTAATGAGAAAGAAGCTCAACGCCGACGTGCTCCAACCCAACGTCTACATGTGTACCAGCTCGCTGCGCTGTAGTGATGCCGAGCCGTTGTCGACCACCTCAACGTGGCTTTAGATAAATGCGGTAACTTGAGAATAATATAAATATTGTGAAACACATATAATCGAACCATATAATTCATACTTAATGAGACAATTAATTAGTCTCAACTGATCGCCATATTGCAAGCACCGCAAATGGGCGCCTACACATTGCAAGACGTCTGGATCTCGAATGAACCGCAACCCAAGTCCTTCCTTCGTTGGAAAAATCACAGAGGCAAATTTTTTTGTGCACTGTGCAGTTTGGACAAAAGATTATCGGTGGTTTACAAGAGATTTTTCCTGAAATGCGCCATCTATGATTCAGATCATATAAATCATCGATGATTCACCGATACTGCCACCTATACCCACCACCCTCTCGATTTATTGGTGCTCCGTCTATTTTTGGCAGATTGGGCCACCCACCGTTACGCCACCTGTAATCTACCAATCGCCACCTATAATCATCAATGCGCCACCCTTAATTTTTATTTGGAAATAGGAGCGCCACCTGAAGTGCCAGAAGTTTTTATCAGAGTCTGGATTAAGACTTGTGTGGTTGCGGCTGTAAGTGTTGCCTCGAAAATTACCAAGCCACACATCGTAGCCTGCATCGGCCAAGATGTAACCTGAAATGACAAAGTGAAAATAGTGGTTAAAAAGAGAATATAGGTATCTTGTTATATGCGGGTATTGATTTCATTTAGCCGTTTTCGACGAAATGGCTTTTTGCGTCTCTCGAGTAAATGTCTTCAAAAATGAAGTGCCGTTTTGCAGCAAGGCAAAAAGTTTGCACCGCATTGGTTTGATTGAAGTTCACCACATATGCATTTATAATTAGGGTGGGTTGATAAAAATGTCCAAAAGAAAATAATTAAAAACGTAAGTTGTACTTACATGACATAATTGTATACAATTAATAATTAACGCAATAAACCTACGCATAAAATTCAGTGTTATCACGCAGGTAGAAAAATATGATTGCCAAGGAACACAATTTCCTTACCCAAGCTGTACTCTGGGCCCAAAGCGAGAAACATAGTCGAAGACATAAGAATACCATGCATCAGAAGCACGGATTTCCTCCTTGGATTTGCGTTGCCGGACTTGGTTCCTCGTGGTCCGGAAATGCGGTGAACCGCCAGGACATATCCGTCCCGGGTGGTAACGAAATGCTCTTCGTACGGATAGCCTTGCTGTGCGATGATAGCGGGCTGTCGGGTGCACGAAATCATTAAAATAATCACAACACACATTTCAATAATATTTTTATTTCGGCGTGCTTGGATGCTTGTTATACGGTTTAAGTAATCTAGTATCACTTCACTCGCGAAGAGCTAGACAAGATGGTCCGCAGGAGCGTAAGAACTTTAGCAATTACGACGGTGTCATTTTACATATTTTCAATGGACTTTTCCACAGCTAATTATTTTATACAGCTCTCTAACATTCTTTATAATTGGAAACGATTTTCTGACGCCGCCAATGATTTTTTCAAATGATCAATTGATAAATTAATGCAGAAACATCAACGGGTTTTTATTAAAAATATATAAAATATTTTTATACTTTCACAATCAAGATTTACTCGTGTTGAAAAGTTGTTGGTGTTAGTCTTTCGCGTTTTATGGATAAAATCTAATCAGGGAATACACGTTAATTCGTTTATTTTATTTAAAATCAAAAACCTCACCGAAGGAAGTTCGACTCCGTTTTTCTTTAATGAAGACAGTAGGAATGAATCAAGAACTCCATTCCGAGTGCCTGACGAATTATTTTGATTTCCTATAATTTTTAACAGATAATTGAAAGGTATTTTACCCGCTGCCGAAGCATAAAACGCTTCTAACATGTGATCGACAATCGAAGAAGCCACACCTGTCCCTGCTGAAACTTGGTTACAGTCACGGGACAAATGCACGATGAGCAGCCATAAAACAATAACGATAAGCTTATTTTTCATTTTAATTAATTGCGTTGCTTAACATTAAAACTCTGTTGGTGAAGGATTGCACCAATTCACATGAAAATAGAATAATGAGAAAAAATTATGTTTCCGGCATAAAAAATAGTTGGAAAATATTCTTTTATAAAATACTGTCCTCTGCCGTCGTACGTATTTCAGGAAATACACATGGGTTGTATGATTGCAGCTTAATCCAAATTGGAAACTTTCCTTGGTGCTACATCCAATTAGTATGATAATAGGAAGCTGGGTTGTAACGAGAATTTTAATTCTTGGCAAGGATTTTAACAGGATTTCACGGCTTTCTATTTTCCCGTTGAGGACCTCGATATGCCGTCATCAACTTTTGTTGAAATATTTCTCAAGTGAAGGAATAAAGTCATATTTAAGATGAATTATTGCTACTATTTTCTCTCCACATGCCTTGGTTACATAGATGACGTTCACAATATTAACTTTACCTACATTGTCGCAAAAACTTGCAGGACCTTATAATTAATTTTTTCTAGGCTGCCTTTTTTCCTAGCCTTCACCCTCTAATCTTAACCTTCACTAAACCATATAAGTCTAACGCTTTCATCCATCAAGCCCTCTGTCTTCAATCCGATATTCGGGACAATTTCGATTTAATTTTCAGTATTCATGATAAAACATTAACGGTAATATGAAAAGGGAGAATTAAAATTGTCAATATTATCTAATTAGTAGCATAAATGTTGAATTCGAGTCTTTGCGTGAATAAAATTAGTTGTTACTTGAATGAAAAGTTTTATTGATTGTTTTCATGTTTTGATGTGATTTTATATTAGGAATTATTTGAACGTTACTACAAATAATGAAGCGTTATATTTTTGTTAAATACTAACAGGCGGAAATATCGGTACTTTCGAATGATCTAACATTAAGTTTTTACTAATTCTTTATGAACAATTTGTGTTTTTTCAATGTTGTGTATTAGAGTGATTTATTCGATGATGACGAAGTCTGTGTACTTAAATCATATGTATTCGTATATGAGTTTTGAAGACGAATTGCGCTTGAATCCCGTGCATTTGAATGCTGTAGACGAGTCGCGCATCAGAGCTTGTGTTAATGTATGCTGAAGTGTGTTTAAACTGTGTGTAGTAACGTATTAAAAGCGAGTTGTAGGTTCAATCGCTTTAGTTTCACGTTTTGTGGACAACAGGATGAACCTATACCGTCAACTATCTACTTAAATTTAAAGCATCACAATTTATTTTCTCAATCTGATCGAAATACTAAAACTGATCACATCACAAAAGTTTTCATTGCATTTGAATAAGTTTTAACCGCAGTTTTGATGTCAACATTGTTGTGGTACGAATTTACTCTTAAACACTGATAAAATTTTTCTGAAACTATCGGATNCAATTAAATTACCAACACAGTTCTGAGGAAAACAAGTGATTTATTATAGAGAAAATCAGTTGTACTCGGCAATTTGTGCCGAAGCACTCTGTATAACGTCTATTGCGCTCGACGTCTGCTTACTCACTGTGAGAATGTAGTGATCTTGAACTCGAATAGGCACAAGGTCGGCCGAAAAATAAGATCACTTAGCTCTCGTTACGCAATTTTGAAGCAAAATCTAGTTGGTATTGCAATGAGGCGAAATTATGAATTATTATGGTATTGAAGCTTCCTTAAAGAGTTGTAGGCTTTTTATGTATGCCTCTGACTTTAAAATGATGGCTACATCTCGCGATTAAATCGGCACCAGAAAGACCTCTGATAAAATTTATACTGCAGATGATACATGGTGAATATATGCTTTTCAAGTTATATATCCGGTTAATGTATTTTAGATTGGTTGTTTAACGTCAACCTCTCTATAGGGAGTGCGAGAAGTTGCAAGAAGACCTCTCTGCAGTATATGATTGAGCACAAGTGAATAACATGCAGTTCAACGGGACCACGTTTGAGGTTCTGAGATACAGAGGTATAGCGGAAGAGCTGGTATAGAGCACCGCTATGCTTAGCACCTGACAACTCGGAAATCGAAAAGAAGCGACCCGTTCGCGATCTAGAAATGTTGATGAATATTCAGGTCAATGTTGGTTATCACATACCGGCATTAACCGCAAGAGGTAGGCGACAGATGGGGTAGATCTGGCAGACGTTCAGAACAGGAGAAGCGGAACCTATAATTACACTCTGCAGAGCCCTTCTAATACCAATCCTTCAATACTGCTGCCAGCTTTGAACCCCGTTAACACTCGGCGCAGTGCTGCAACGGAAACACCCGGGTCTGTACTCACTGCAGAGGAGACGGGAGAGGTATGTCATTCTGTATGCATGGAAAATGATAACCGTAATGGCACCAAACTTCAAGTGCGAGACCTTCAGGATTGAGACATATCATAACGAGAGAAGGGGGGAGACAGTGCAAGATCCCCCCACTGCCTAACAGTTCGCCGGTCAGATTTCAATCCCTGCGGGAAGATCACTTTCCGTGGCAGGGCAGAGGCTGTTTAACGTCTTACTAAAGCAACTAAGAAAGGGTGTGTTCACCCTGGAGATCTCCAAGGTACGACTGGACGTGTTCCTGGACACAACCCCAGATCGACCTCCCCTGCAACACTACCAGCGGCGAGAAGCAAGCAACAGCGTCGTGCATCAGCTGGCCCAAATGAGGGCGGATGCGCGATAGCCAGAGGCGGCGATCCATCGTGGCCTGGGACTGCTACGTCCGAAATCTATACTAATAATACTAAGGATCCTAAGGACGGTGCACATTAGTTTACTTAGAAATTTCTGGACCAGTTATCATTGCACACAACAGGAAAAAAATTTAGATTATGAAAAATTCAACAATTACAGGTGAAACAGGTGGAGAGTATCACCAATAATTTCAACGGTTGCTAGCGAATTTAAATTAGTAGTTTCTAAATTAGTAAATATTCTAAATAACTGCGCATAATAACTCGATTCGAAATAAATGGGATTCAAAGGGTGAAAGCGACTCATAAGGAATTTGTTAAAAATGCCGTTCTGAGAAAACAATTGATAGCTAATGATGGTCATGTAGATTGAGTTGAATATTTAAACATAATATATTTTGGGTCACTGAATGGAAACACATCAACTAATTGCCGATCTTCAATGAAACGAATAAATTTGCTTCAATTTGAGTTTATTTTCAGAGTAATGATGGTCGCTTTATTATTATTATTATTCTACAGAGCACTTATCGTGGCGTCTGGTTTAAACGAACTTCAAGGGCACGTTACACATAAGTTTAGTAGCAAGCAAAAAAATAAGTACCCACGAGAAAAGATAAGAATGGATACAAATGAATAAGCGCTTGATTCATGGGCTCTACGAAATAGTTTCGTCTTGGATGTCGTCGAAACACCTGCAACAAAGGAGCCGATGTTACAGAAGCCAGATTCTGGCGGCGTCCGGGAACGCTCTGTCGCCGACGGTAGATAGACGTGTAGATGGAATGACGAGGTCCGCTAGTGATGAACGCAGTCTGTGAGGTATTTCACACAATCGACAGGGAGTTAATTAAAAAAGTATACTGGGAAGCTTTTATTTTAATTTATCAAACAAAATCTGGAGTTTGAGTTTGAATGATTTAGCTTCATCATAGTAATCGCGAAAATATTTAGTCAATGAGCACCGAATCGAAAAGTGTAATCTTCAGTATATGGTGAACATGAAGGTGAAGATGGCTGGTTGGTCCACTCGTTGAAAGAAAGTGGTGACGAATGCGTGACGTACAAATAAATTACGGCCCGTCAGTCTCAGGATCGGATTAAGGTATACTGTGAAGAAATGAATTTAAATCATAAATCTTGCGAAAGTTTAACAAATTATAGTTTAAATAAATGATCAAAATTCACTTTTGTACTATGAAAACATTACGAACCTGAGGTTTAAATGCCCAGTGTGGTAAACACTTTATGAAGGAAGAATAATTGATGGAAAATAGCGGAAATCAGTTTAAGGGGTGGGAAGTTGGACATGAAAAATAGAAAGGACAGTAGAAGGTTTTGATGCTTTAGAAACTTGAGCTAAAGACTTAAGACTAAGGTTTAAATAATGATCTTCGCAGGTAACGTAAAAAAATAACGCACTTCTTGAGCGAAGATCATTAAATAAAAAATCAATTTGATTTAATTTGGAAGAATTAGTATTTTAATTTAAAGCATGAAATTTGCATTTGAATAAATTTGATTTTATCCGTAAACTAGGTCCAACTTCCCAACAGATTTGATACATGAATTTAATAGAGCAAAAATAAATAAACAAAACGAAATTCACACGACATTCATATAAACCAAGGGATAGAGCAACAGGTATTATAGCAAGATGGTAGAAATACCATCTTGATTCGATTGCAGTAACTTCGATTGAAGTAACTTGTTCACCGGTTCAAAAACGGCGGTAAAGGTTTTGAGCTATGAATAATGACTTTGAACAGAGATTGAACACTGCTTGAAGGCGGTATAACTTTGGATTGGCACTGTCGGCAAATATCATTTAATGCAATTGATAACTATTGATGATGAATCCTCCCAAGACCCGCGGCAGAACCCCTGATCCCGACTAAATACTTTTTCTTCAGATGAAGTTAGAGAAACGAAATACTAAACAATTCCAAGCCAACAATAGATCCCGTAAATAAACCCTAGCATATACACAAATTGACGGTGGGAAATGAGGAATTTCTCACAAGTAGTCTTCTAGAAGGTAAATTCGACACGTGCTGCAGACCTTCCGTGAGATAAGGAAGCGTCAGACCGTGAAGGCATCGGAACGACAGAACAGCGACCTTGAACTGCGTGCGCTACAGCATGCGCAGCCAGTGGAGATGGCGCAATATCGGCGCGATCTTTGACTCAAGCACATATAATTTGATAAATCACATCACAGAGGAGAAGGCTGGCTAGACAGGCAAGCGGCGCCGGCCCCGAACCGTTGCAATGAGCAAGAAAAAAATTCCTCATAAGTGAGAAACGAAACGCAAGCAAAAGCCATCACCGATAAGAAGAATCACAAACATTTTATCACTCAGAAGAATTCGATCAGTTCCATATTCTATGCACAAAAAAATTTTCATATTATTTTAGAATAAACACATGACGCATTCAATCTAAAATTAGGCTAATCGCACGCGATTATTAGAATCTCTATTACGAACATCAAATATATTTCATGAGGAATCATTTCTGACTTTTTATACTGAAATTTACACTCTGAAAAAATCAGTAATAGACGAAAAACCAACGATAACAATTAATCTAGGCAATATAAAATTTTAAACTAAAAAGAAAAATTAGAAAAAATTCTTTGCATTAATTTGTTCGTCTCTGAAGAATCTAATGTTGATAGTTGACTGCAAAACAAACCACTTTCTGTTTTTACTTAATTTAAAATTCTGCAATGAAAAATTACCAGAAATCTCTAGAAAATTTAACCATAAACCTATACCGAGTCATATAAAGTAATACCTTCAAAAAATGCATTTTCCACTATTAGAAACGCGTTAAATTATCAAAAAAGTAATCGTGAAAATATAACCACAAAATTCAAGCGTTTTATTCGAAAGTTTGCGCTTCAGTATTGATTTAGGAGATCGACGATATCTTGGTAAACTAGCGTCTTAGCTTTCTTAGAGAAAATAAAGTCTATATGATCGAAAGACTCGCTGTTGACGCGGTAATTCCTTATGAAGCCTGGTACGGTTTCCTCAAGCATCCGGACGTCCTGAAAATAGGAATAAGTTCTTATTTCTAAACAAAAGAGTGCAATATTTGTAAAAGATTTAGCCACATTCCACAGTTAATATTTTTTTGTATTTTCTGATAGGGTACACGGTTTGCTCTCCAGACAGCACCAAGACTTAAAACACAGATTTTGATTTAAGAAACAACTCTAAATTGAACAAACTTACTGCGGATATCACTAATAATTAAATTTGAAAGTTTATTAGCTTCTAAAACCACGAAATTAGCTGCCAGTATGTAAATAAATATACGAATTTCCATCATATGTTCGTTATGCCAAAAATTGGTTTCAGTCATTGTATAATTATAGTTTGATATTATCTTTATGCATTAAGATATTTATCTACTGTTACAAATCTCGTAAAAATAATTTTTTTTAGGAAAAAGCCACATACAGGAAAGGAATGCGCCACATATTAATAATAAAATGAAGTATCTAATCAACTTTACACCTTATTCAAAAGAACGTTCCACTTAATTATTTTTTCATTAATTATAACGGGAAGTGAGGTATCAAATAATAATTATTATTAAGAACAATATAAATTTGTGATTAATATTTTGTATGATTTTTGAGTGAAGTATCCACCTCATTCAATTTCATAATAAATAATATTATGCTGTGGTTCATCATGATGCACCTTGGTCTTTGTGGTAGGGTCATTTTCTGCCCAGTAGAGCGCCACGGGGCAAGGTATCCTTGATACGTTGTATGCCGGGGGCGTGACATGGCCGTAGCGACGCCGGTTCTCCGCCTCCCCGAAGTCAAACTTATGGAACCCTATGTCTGCCCATACGAACAATATTCATAATACTGTAATATTCCGTTCATACATGATCTAGATGCTTGATTTAAACGTATTTGAATTACCTTAATCAGGTTCAAACTCCACATACATGTATTTTATGCACTACCATAACATAATTTGAGGTATTAGAAATTTAAAAGCGAGGAAAACTCCACAAAAATTCAGCATTTCTCTATTGAAAACGTTTCGGAGACCAGCTCCATCGTCAGTTCGATAAATCTAGAACACATATACAGTCAGAAAATCAATAAAGTTTGGAGTCATAAGAACAAAAAAAAAAACAGGAGTTGAAACCAAAATTTACAGGCAAAGGGCAGAATAATGAAGAAATACCTATCTATTCACAACTATTCAATGGATAAGAACTGTAGGCAGCATTTACACTAGGCTTCTCTTTACAAATGTACAATTATTCCAAAATGCGCAGATCGGAAGCACCAGAACTAGAAGCTAAAACCTTAAAGTCAGTGTCGGACACCGGAACGTTGCACTCTTCGGCGTGAGTGCGCACAGCCGAATGAGGAGGGTGCGATAGTAACTGCCCAGTCCTATAACTCCTTCCTTTATGCTCAGCGACCCTAGTGTAAAAGTTTCGTGCCGTCATCCCAACGTACGCAGATGCACATAGTGCACAACTAAATTTATAAACTAGGGACGATCGCATGTGAGAAGGGAGGATTATCTTTGCACATAAAAAACGAACCTATTTTTAAAATTATTAACCAGTAATATACGAAGGTTAATGTCCGAAAAGTATTTCATAAACAAATCTTTTAATTCTCTTGGCATGACTTCGGACGCATGGCCGAAGTATGGAAAAGAACAGTAAACCACTTTTCTACTATCAGGCTCTGGAACAACTTCACTGTATCGCTTAGACATGAATTTCTTAATCTGGGTAAACACCATGCCAGAAGGAAATCCATTAAGAGAGAAGACGTTGCGCAAAAATTCAAATTTAGAATGCATGGCATGGAAAGTCGAGCATATACGAAAGCCGCGGTGTAATAGTGTTTGAAGCCCGTTCAACTTGAATCTAAAAGAACAAAAACTAGAAAAGCTGCTGCTTGAATCTGTGATTCAAGCAATCTAGTGACAATATAATTTGAGATATGATTCAGCCTCCGCGGCAGACTCGCCATAGTTGGGTTAGAGTTGTCCTGTGTTATTATCAGCCACGATTCTGAGTTTTCTAAGAATGCTCTTTGTATTAAGCGAGTTCCAGAAACAGGCATTGACAGTATAACACGTATAAATTCGATTGCCCCACCCATCCTTATTGCGGCTGAAGGGGAGGGGCGATTTTTTCACATTGGCTGGCTCGGCCAGAGCTGACCCCTATACGGGGACGATCCCTATCTATATACGGACCGCTCAGTGGCCGCCTTAGTTCCAGACCAGCTGTTTATCCAAGGATTGGAATGTTGGTCAAAAGTGGACGTAGAGAAGGTGATTTACGGGTTCTCGCGAGTTCTATGCGTTCTCTATTTCAGAGTAGCCCCCAGCCCTAAATTTTATTAGGGTAGTTAATTCCAACTAGTTATAATTCTAAGGTAATCGCTTAATATTTTCAGTACTAAATAGAGCTTCTTACAGCTTCGACATCACCACGAGTCACCTAAATTCAATATTTTTCTTGCAAATGACTATCATTCAGGATTTGGATGTACATGGTATCAAATATTTGCTGATATAGTTACAATTAGCACTCATGAACTATTGTTCAACAACTTAATTGATTTATAAATAAAATTATGAATTTTTATTACAATAATAAAAATGAAGTATCCCAACATCTTTACACCTTATTCAAATTTACTTGTTCACTTAACCTAGGCGTTCTATCTCACATTCTGGTTGTGCTGCATGAGAAATGGTCCTGGCGGATGAACCTTCGAACAAGTTCGCGAAGATGACGGGCATCATTTTCTAGTGAAAATGATGGGTAGTCAATAAATTATAATTGCCCACAAAGAATTTTATCATCACAAATTAAATTTATAATATGTATGGACAACATTTGTCTAATATTGTAAATGAGATCATCTAATTAACTTGGGAGATTGTACAAATTCAGTGTGCAGACTTAAAATTTTGTTTTCAAGTCTGCACACATATAAAATGTTATAATTAGGTTTTCAAAAATAAGACTGAAAATTTTGTGCCAGCCTATTGTTCCGTTTATAATTTAGTTTTCAGGAATATTACCTTCTTCATAGCATATAAGTCGTCGATGAAAAATCTTTCACCGAGAGCTGAGGCTAGAATAATGCTGCAAATGCTCTGGCCAGGAGATCCTCTTTTGCAAAACGTTGATAAGGCGTAAATGAGGACGAGTTTGCGGGGAAGTACTTCATAAATGCCAATTTTCTCCAGTACTCTCTGGAATATTAAAAAGTAAAATTACTACCTATAATATAGTTTGAAGTTCAATATACTCGTAGGTTGATTCAAGATTGTTTTTAATTTATTTATTTCAATCGGCCGTAAAGAATGTAAAATTGTTGTGCGTGTATGTTCTATTCCGAAAGAACTGGAATGTCATAATGTTTAAGTTTTGTGAATTGAACGTTAGATTAGAAACTTTATCATACGCAGAGTTATCTTTCATTTAAAGAAATGGACGGGATCAATGGAAAATTGTGTACGCGTGAAATAAAAGGCACGGTTTCAAAAGTTTCCTCTTCATGTGTCATGCAAAAGATGATAGGACAAAAATATATGAGAAAAGACAAAACATGGCAAATCTCAATATTTCATAAAATGTGCTTTGCTAAGAATAGACTGTCAAATATAGGTATTGACCGACAATTACCCGACAAAACTCTTCGTTTACTCACCCAAAGTTGGGACAAAATCTTGTTTCTCGGATTTTGTTGACTGAATAGAGATAGGAATCCAGCACTGGCGATACTGACGATGAGCTCAATCTTAAATAAAGATTATTGTCGTAAAGCGCTAGCCGTAATTCGATTTAATTCTGAAGCTCAAGCTTGAACTAAGGGAGAAAATAAGTCTCGAGAAAATATCAAATATATAACACTGGTCAATAGAGAAATGGTTCTGAGATCATTTTGTGCAGGCTGGAATGCATTTTTGCTGCTGATTTCAACTTGTTTCCAGCATTGTTTTTTCTCTAGCACGTCTAGCATTTGACATATTGAAATTTTAAGTAAAGTCTATAATATGCGTATAAATAATTACAAATATATTCAAAATGATCCCCACACATTAATATTTGTTATTTGTAATTGGATGTCAGTTGTGACAAGGGCTATATTAGGAAATAATGGACAAATAAACATACTATACCAATAAAAAATTATATTTTTATAGATTAAATACACAAATAAGCATAAAAAGATGTTAGTTCTGTGCACAATCATATGAAGTTTGTGCTTCTGAAAAATAATAAAAGCCTCAAATTGTTATTGAATTTGCCCATGATCAAAAGTATACATACCTCTCAAAAGTATTCACCTTGCTACATAGTAGCTACATCAGAAGTGTTCCTGTAGATTGTTGTGCCGTATGTAAGACCAGCTATATATTAATGGCAAATTATAACAAATATTCTACATAAAAAAAAAATATTTAAAAAACTTTAGACGTGTTAGAAAAAAAACAAAGCTTTTTTGAAATCTGCTGCTGAAATGCTTTCCAACCCATACAAAATAATTTCAGAACAATTTTCTCTGTTCACCAGTGTTATTATTTATACGCATATAATTGTCGAATATATTTCGCAAAATAATTCGAATATTTAAAAATACTAGACATGCTAGAGAATTAAAAACAGTTCTGAAGTCAGCTGCGTAGATGCTGTCCAATCGACACAAGATGATCTCAAAACCATTTTTTTGTTGACCAGTTAATTTCTTGCGTGCTTGAGTTATTTCTTCTTCAATACGTATTGTGACCTCAAAATTGATTAAGATCATTAGCATTAAATAAATTGTTTTATGATTCATATTATATCTTAATTTCTATTGAAGGTTTGGGCATTAAATTGTTTCACCTTTTCAGCTACCGTTCTGTTGGTGGCTGTCATTAAACCAATGGTTCCACCTAGGGATAAACCGAGGATGATCACTTGTCTATGGCCTGTCTGAGTGATGATGTGGTCAATCATTGCTGGCACGTCATATTCACTCATTTCATCCCGACTGAAATTTAAATTCAAAACAAAGTCAAGACATGTTTTGCACTGTTCTGGTCCCCATGAAATATGGGTGCAAACGAACGCGCATAAATACTTACAAAACTGGTTATTTTACAGAGAAGTCGCAAACTTATTCAATTATAATATTTAAATATTGATAAACCAAAAATTCGCAGTAATAAATATTCATGATATAGCGGGGCAATAGTAGCGCTACCTGAAGTGCCAGAAGCTTTTGTTAGAGTCTGGATTAAGACTTGTATGGTTGCGGCTGTAGGTGTTGCCTCGAAAGTTGCCAAGCCACACATCGTAGCCTGCATCGGCCAAGATGTAGCCTGCAACGAAAATGGTTATTAAAAAGGGGGGCTATATGTATCTTGTGATATGGGGGTGTGAGAGGGGATTGATTTTATTTCGTCTTTTTGACGATACCACATCATGCGTCTCTCGAGCAGCAGTCCTCAAAAATGAAGTGCCGTTTTGCATCGATCCAAAAAGTTTGCACCTCATTGGTTCGATTAGAGTTCAACACATGTGCATACGTCACTGGGATGGCTTAACTAAAATGTCAATAAGCACATAATTTAACACATAACTTGTATCTCCATGGTATGATTGTTTACAATTCATAATTAACGCCATAAATATTTGCATAAAATTTCATGTTATCACGCCGGTTGAAAAAGATGGTTGTCAATGAATACATTTTTCTTACCCAAGCTGTACTCTGGGCCCAAAGCGAGAAAGCCAGTCGAAGACATTAAGAATCCATGCAGCAAAAGTAAGGATTTTCTCCTCGGATTTGCGTTGCCGGACTTGGTTCCTCGTGGTCCGGAAATGCGGTGAACCGTCAGGACATATCCGTCCCGGGTGGTAACGAAATGCTCTTCGTACGGATAGCCTTGCTGTGCAATGCTAGCGGGCTGTCGGGTGTACGAAATCATTAAAACAATCAAAACGAACATTTTTATCTATATTCATTTATAGGCCTGTTTAGATACGTGTTTTTCAGTTTAAATAATCTAGTATCACTTCACTCACAAATAGCTAGACGAGATGATCTGCAAGAGCGGAAGAATCTCAGCCCATTACGACGGTGTCATTTTATAAAATTTCGAAGGGATATTCCACAGCTAAATAGTTTATACAGAATTTTGAAAATCTTTATTATTGAAAACGATTCTCTGGCACCGCGAATAATTTTTTCAAAGGTTCTATTAATCAATTAATGCAGTATCATCAATTAGTATTGCCCGAAAGTAGTTTGTGTATGCAAATCCTCATGTGTTTACCAGCAGACCTAGTTTGCTATGAGTCCACTGTGTCACTGAAAGCTTTCCTCAGACGCTGAGTCGACAGCTTATACAGCATATGTGTCACGAGGACAAGAACCCGGTGGGCGGAAGTACGAAGTTTATAAATGGGCTGGGAACCTTAGTAAAGCCCTCAGAAGCTAACGAGCAAGCCTCGATGTAACTCGCGTTACAGTTACTTCGACCTAACGGTTTTTGTCTAGCCTCTCACCACTAATATAACTCCAACATATTACCACCCCAGGAAAAGAGATGAAGATTATCCTGGCATGTGGTGCCATACCATATCTCTCACGAGCAGTTTAATAAAGCGCCTGACTGTTTTTATTAAAAAATATAAAATATTTACAGACTTTCGTAATCAAGATTTAGTCATGCTTAAAGGGTTGATTTGATATCATGCGTTTTATGGAGAACATAAAAACAGGAATATATGCGTTAATTTGTTCTTCTTATTTAAAATCAAATACTCACGGATGGAATTTCGAATCCACTTTTCTTTAATGAAGACACTATGAATGAATCCAGAACCCCATTCCGAGTGCTCGATAAATTATTTTGATTTCCAAGAAACTTGAAAAGAAAATTAAAAGGTCTTTTACTCGCTGCCGAAACATTAAACGCTTCTAATATACGATCGAAAATCGAAGAAGCCACACCTGTCCCTGCTGAAACTTGGTTACAGTCACGGGACAAATGCACGATGAGCAGCCATAAAACAATAACGATAAGCTCATTCTTCATTATAATTAATTGCATCGCTTAACATTAAAACTTTCTGTAGGTGAAGGATTGCACCAATTTACATGAAAATCGAATCTTAAGAGAAATTAAATTATTGGTATAAATGATGGTTGGAAAATTTTCTACTGTAAAATGCTGTCCTCGAGATTTCCGCCGTCGTACGCAACGAACGTACGCATTTTATACACCTTGGTTGAATTATTGTAGTTACATTTAAATCAAAATCGTTCTTTGGTGCTACAATCAGCTAGTATGCTAATAATAATAAGTTGGGTTGTAACGGTAATCTAAATTCTTGACAGCGATTTCACAGCCCTCTATTTTTCCATTGAGTACCAGGATATTCCATCATCAACTATTTGGTAAGATATTTCTCAACCGTATAAAAAAACTTTTTTAAGATGAACTATTGCTACTAATTTATCTCCTCTTGCCTTGGCTACATAGATAATCTTTAAAATAAGACCTTCACACATATTCGCGCAAAAACTTGCCGGACCTGAATATCTAGACTACCTCATTTCCTATATAGCCTCCGCACTCTGACTTCAACCTTCACTAAACCGTATAAGTCTAACAATTTTTGCCACCCAGCACTCAGTATCTCATCGAAGATTCATGCCGATTTCGAGAAATTTTTCAGATTTCATGATACAACATTTACGGTAATATAAAAAAGGGGAATCAAAATTGTCGATATTATCTGATAGGAAACTTAGTTGTTGAATTAAAGTCTGACGTGAATAAAATTGGTTTATAATTAAACGAATAGTTTTATTCATTGTTGATGTTGGGAAGTGATTTCCTATTACGAATTATTTAAACGTTTCAACAAATAATGAAACAATATATTATTGTTAAATACTAATAGGCGGAAATATCGGTATCTTCGACTAATGTATCATTCAGTTTTCACTATAATTCTACGTGAACGAGCTGCGTTTTTGAATGTTGTATATTTGAACGATTTAGTCGATTCGTGTGCTTGTATTCATCGTATGTGCTCGTTGATGACGAAGTCTGTGTGTTTATATCATATGTATTCGTATTTGAGTATTGAAGACGACTTGTGCTTGAATCCCGTGTATTTGAATGCTGTAGACGAGTCGCGCATCAGAGCTTGTGTTAATGTATGCTTAAGACGTGTTTAAACTGTGTGTAATCACGTATTAAATAAAAGCGAGTTGTGGGTTCAATCGCTTTAGTTTCACGTTTTGTGGACAATTGGATGAACCTATACCGTCAACGATCTACTTGAATTTAAAGCATATCGATTTATTCTCTCCCAAGGCACTTCGTATTACGTCTATTGCGCTCGACGTCTACTTACTCACTATGAGAATGTAGGAATCTTGAGCTCGAATAATCACAAGGTCGATAGAAATAAGATCACGTAGCTGTCGTTAGGCAATTTTGAAGCAAAATCTAGTTTGTATTACAATGAGAAGAAATCGAAAATTATTATGCTTTGTATGAATAATTATGGCATGGAAGCTTCCAAGGTAGGAGGCTTTTTATGCATGCCGTTGACTTAGATATGAGGGCTATGCCTCGAATAACTTACTTTTCACAACTAGCACTGAAAAATGTCTCTAAATTAAACCAACACCAGAATGACCTCTGATAAAATGTGTACTGTCGATGGTAAATGGTGAGTAGATTCTTATCATGTTAGACTTCCGGCTATTGTTTTTTATATTAGTTGTTTAACATCAGATGTGCATATAACTTATTAAAAAATTTCTGACGCGCGCCATTATTGAACATTTAGGAAACATTTAGGTTATAAACATTTAATTTTTCAGAAAACATTTAGGTTATAAAAAATTTAACATTTCCAGGTGAAGAGAACAATTTTTGCAGTAATTAAGTAATTAAGTACAGCGACGATTTCAAACTTTGATTCAGCTTGGCATTGTTTTGTCATCTGAATGCGTGTCGAACGCGTTTCCACCGTCCAATAGAAAATATGGTCCGGAATTAAAACATGGTGAAAGGACTCTCGGCCAAAATCCATTACATTGCAAATTAAAATTCTGATCGGAGCGATTCGTAGCTTTTAACACAACCCTGCAGTCGCATGAGTGATGCGCGATGCAACAGTGGTACGCGACACACGAATTTTGGGCGCGGCGTAAAAATTTAGTTTGTGGCAATTCCGGCACGTGCTTCTGAATTGCAGTTACTGAGACTATTGGAAAGATTAATCTCAGAGCAGGTATGGTCGATTGACTCGGTATTGGAAAGAGATTTTTCTGTTCAAAAATTGTTCATGATCTACAGTTTGGCGATGCCAGTATTTAAGTTCGTAAGAATTCAAGGCTTCCGAATTTTGAAAATGGTGTTGGATTACATTTAGATTCTCCAATAAAAAATTTGAAACTATTGGAGTGTTTGATTCTTTAAAATTCTCTCTTGGATATGATCACAATCACCAATTTTTTCAACGGTTGCCAGCAAATTTTAAAATAGAAGTTTCTAAACTAGTAAATATTCTAAATGACGGTGAGTAATACTAATTAATTGATCGCTAATAGCGATCATGTAGATTGAGTCTAATATTTTAACGCATTATATTTGGGTAATTGAACGAAAACACACTCATAATAACCGATCTTCAATGAAACGAAAACATTTATTCGAATTGCTTTTATTTTCAGAGTAATGCCAGAAGCTTTATTATTATCATTCTACGAAGTAATCGAAGCATCTATTTCAAACGCACTTCGAGGGCAAGTTACACAGAATTAAAATAGCATGCGAATAATAAATAGACACGGGAAAAGATGAGAACGGATATAAATGATTAGGCACTTGATTCATATGCTCTACGAAAAAGTTCCTGCTTTCGGCGTCGACGAAACACCTGCAACAGAGGAGCCGATGTCACAGAAGCCAGCAGATTGTTTCTGCCGGCGGCAGGGAACGCTCTGTCGCCTACGGTGGATGGACGTGTAGATGGTACGACGAGGTTCTCTGTTGATGACGAGCGCAATCGCCTTCTAATAGACAGATCAGAAACGCGCTGGTGATATCTTGGGAGTAAAGGAGATGCCAGACCGTGAAGGCATCGGAACGTCAGAACAGCGACCTTGAACTGCGTGCGCTGCTGCATGCGCAGCCAGTGACGATCGTGCAATAACGACGTAAAGTGGTCGAGATTCCGCTTATTGCACGAGAGTCGCGTGAAATAGCTCTCAATATATCTACTAAATAAGTCAACGCAATAAACCAAAACAACATCTGTGCAAACTCATTGCACGCAAAATGATTTATTAGCGTAGAAAACAAATCCCTGTTATTCCACTAAAGTTTCATCTAACAACTAATGCCAGATTGTAATATTCATTATCAGGTGCGTTAGCGTTGACCAAAATTTTTATTAGTATTGACTCATTAGTTGAACGATGGAATCATACACAAGACTTTTCGCGAGATCAGCAAAGATAAAATCGATGTGATTGAAATAATATCTCTCAACTTGCGTTGTCGCCACGACGTTGGGAATCTCTGCTGCAATTCGATCGACGTCCTGAAATAAATAAGTTGTTAATATTATTAAAATTACATTATATAAATAAAGTTTGAATTATGCATGCATGAAAAGCAATATAAAGGTCACATTTTACCGAGATTTACTAGAACTCAGTTTTGCTACCCAATTGTGTGTTTGGGATTTACGTAAATTGACTGATAATTTTCTAGAAAAATTTAGCAGTTGTCTATAATGGATTCCTCTAGAGTTAATGATATGTACAGTTAATGCGTATTTTATTAATTAAATTAGTAATTTAATTAATTATTAATTTAACACTTCGTAACTCATGCTGTAAATAATGCTCATAATACCTAGTCTGGAACAACTATTAGCTTGCGGATTAAAAAGAAGGAACACTTCTCAAACGACATGCTTGTATGAACAACGCCACAAAATCATAAAACAGATGTATTTTGCGGTTAAAATCGCGTCTGGTTCATGAAATTCAATTGAATCCCATTCAATCGTTTATGCAAAGCATTAGTCTCGAACATAAAATTAAAGCTTTCTGTCCTACAGGTTAACCCTTTTCAATATCTTACACTAATAAGACAGTATTATGGAAAATGCTCATTCATATTGAATACATCGAGTGCTAGTGAAGTCCGTTACGTCTAAATTTCCATAAATTTGATAGTAATTTTCCTATAAATATTATCTGTTTATGGCAAACGAATTGCTTAGGAGATCCTTACATCTCAAATAATATTGAAATATTTATGTTTAATTTTTTCACAGATAATAATGCATTTCACCAGCCAAATGTTTCCCACTCGAGTGTAAAAGTCTAAAAATTTCCGACTAGGAAATGAGGTCGAAAATTATGACCGCATGCACTAATGCAGTGCAGTCGGACGAGTAAAAATTTCGTGACTTTCTGATAACTTCGCTACAATTTAATTAAAATTTAGCCTCAAAAGTTGCGTTAAATGAAGTATTTGAATGTGCGTTTCGTCAAATGTGCGTCTGAAAATTCAATTTCATAATCTGAATGTTGATATCTCATTCATTTTAGCTAGCCTCTTAGTTGTGTTTGAATTTACTAAAACACGAATTAATCCATGATGTATTAAAATACTTTACGAATTGGTTGAATTTTGAAATCGTTTCTTGGTAGGTAGAAAGTAAAATAAAATTTGAAAATGTTTTCAGCAAAAGAGTCTCCTAAGTATCAGGAAATCGAGGCTTGTAATAGCATTTAATGGAATTATTTCATAAATCCTTGTTAAGGAAGGCATTAATTACTACAGATTAATGTAATGCGTAAGTGATGTACAAATGATTTAAATCCTGTTAACCCAGCTTCTTATTTCCTTCTATAAATATGATCAATATTAGATTCTCGCATCGAATGATGGAAAATGTTTCAGCTCCTCCTAATTAAATTATTAAATTTACTATTTATCGCTCATATTTACAGTTTTTGGAGTTCTTGGATCGTTGTCAGCCCAATATATAGCAACTGGACACTGAACGGTGGTTAAGTCGTACACAGGAGCCTCCTTGGACCCGTACCGGGAAGGGTTTCCGAAAATTCCGAAATCAAATTTTCTCAACACACCGCCTGCAAAAGAGTTTACGCTTCATCAAATTCTGAAAAAAGAACAATTACAATTAAACTAAGAATAAAAAAATGAGTTACAACCAACGAGTCGCAGAATAAATTTTAGGGTTTCCAGAAATGAGCTTCAAATACACTGTTGATTTCTGTGAAAGTGCAAACATTAGATTTACATATCATGTCATAATGAATTTGTAGAGTAAAAGATTGCAAATTGGACACACAAACTAATTTAAGGTCTTTTGCTTATCATCACATATGAACGTAATTATGTAATAGGGAGAATGGGAAACATATTCTCTGTCTATTGCTCAAATTTAATTTTTATCGCTCTTTAATATCAGATATTGCCTGATGTTATAATATATGTATAAAATATACGATAATATATTTTATTTCAACCTATTCTTCTTCTATAGAAATAGAGATAACGGAGAAAGTGTTTAATAATGTTATGTATGGCTGTTATGAAAATAAGTTATTTATTAAATTCAACCAGATTTCAACGAAAAAATTGGAACAGATCTACCGTATATAAAATCGGTTTCTTCGTATTTTTACAAAAAAAAAATTAGGTTAGGCACATGCTGACGCACAAGGGTTTTTAGAATTTATTATTTAAATGAAAAAAAACTACTCGCGGAACAAAGCTAAAATGCAGTAAATAAGAATGTAATTTTAAACACACGTGTTAATTGCTCTTGATGGGAAAACTGGCGAGCTGACGACCCATCCAAAAGATTTGCAAATATCAGCGGTAAGTGATCCTGAAAATTAAAAACAAATAACTTTATCTCACTTTGCATGTACAAGACATTTTAATGTACGTCAATATGAGTAGTTGTACAATTTCGATACTGATGTTAACATTGCATGATTAAAAAAGTAGAAAAATCGATGTGGACTTCTTTGAAGTTGAGAAATTTATTATAAATGACACAAAATTTTGCGTTTCATTAGATGCTAGCTGCAAAAACATATTAATATGTCCTGAAAAGTAAAACCTTATGATATGAAACACATGCAGATACCGATTGACTGTAATGTCCATGGTTGTTTTCAGCAATAGGAAAAAATTGAGCCTTTGCAACATTGAATTTGAAGAAAATTTTGCGATCAAAAATGGGTTTTGTGCCTATAGCTTACTGCGCGAAGAAGTCAAGATGATTATGCAAAATCACTATAATAAGAACATGAAATACTCTGCAGCTAGTGTGTTGTCAAAAAATATCTTATACAGAAATAAATGGAAAATGCGGAGAAGGAGAAAGTTCTTTACCTGTGTTTCGAAATTTTTGATTTTAGGAAAGGCATAGCACATGTAGGCAAAAAAATATAACTCAGTACTCACTGCAATGAGTGACAGAGAGCGCATTTTTTCGTCGATGAAAAGTCACGGACGGACAGACAGACGGATGGACGGACGGACATGGCGAGCACAATAGTGCATTTTTTCCAAAATGAGAAAATGTGCTAAAAGACTGAGGATTAAAGAATAACAATATTGGAAAATTATTAAGTAAAGTACCTGTCTGTATGTGTAGAGATCATCTCCCTTGAGTCGCGTCCCGAAGTATTTGGACACAAGCAAGGCACACACGTCACTCAGTAAAGATTTTCTTTTGCATATGAGGCCCAACACTGGCGCGATGCCCAAGTTACGAGACATGATTTCTGGCTTTCCGATGAATTCAAGGAGCGTCTGCAGAGACATTTTGTCAGTTATTGCTTCAATCCTTGTAAAACTACTTCTCATTATGATGTTATTTAATCTTAACGAGTGAAAGCACTGTTGTTGTCAGTTACTGCTTCAACCTTGTCAAACTACTACTCATTACGATGTTATTTAATCTTAACGAGTGAATGCACTGTTGTTGTCAGTTACTGCTTCAACCCTGTCAAATTACTACTCATTACGATGTTATTTAATCTTAACGAATGTAGGTACTGTTGTTGAGTCGGCCATGCCAAGGTGTTATTGAAAACAAAATTTGTCTAGCATTTGCGTTATCAATATTTGAAAGACAGAAATATAATGTAGGAAGCTATAACCAATTTAATTTAGTCTACATAGTTCATGCGATAGCGTTGTGTAAAAGTTGGGTTTTCATTAGATTACAAATGTCTCAGTTTGAAAAAAATTGCTGTATTCAAACGCTATAATCTGAAAAAAACTCCTTCAAATATTTTGGAAGAATATTTTTTTATTCGGTTTCTTCCAAATTAGGATTTTTTTGGCTGGATCCCTTTTAATACTCGTAAAAAATTGTTGATTGATTACGTTCCGAAAGTTGTCATTGTTCAATGTTCATACAGATAAAAAGAATAACTATTGAGCACATTCCAATGCCCCTGGATCAATGACTTCAACGGTTGTAAAATAGGGTCATTATTCGCATATAATATCTTCTGAATGGGAATTATTAGTTCTCAAAAAAATGATGAATAATGTAGTAAAGACTAAAATGAATTCATACCCAAATCCTTGACAACACGAGGGCTCTCCCTGCAGCGGCATCTGTTAGGGTGCGAGCTCCGGTACTAGCGAGGACGATCATGAGTTTGAGCTGTAATATTAATTTTATATTTAAAATCAAAAATATTTTTCAAGAGCTCATAAATGTTTGAAAATTCACTAATATTTATTTCAAACATTTTCACAAAAATATTCGGTGCACCAGTATAAAAAAATCTCAAGAAATGTGAAAAATCAGAATCAAGGGAGATGAAAGTTGAGTTTGTAGATTAAAAAAAAATAAGTAAAAATTAGGTAGCAGAACTGAAACCGAAAAATTAAAATTTCGTTAAATCTATAACGACCAATCTCACATTCTTCATTGAACTTTAGTTCATTCACGAAAAATTTTTTCGCTGAAAAGTAATGAAATTCTTCATCCTTATAGCCAGTAAAAAGGCATCATTGGAAAAGACAAAGTCGCAAAATAGACTGTAAAAGAAGTGTAAGCCACATTTATACATTAAAAATTACAAATGAAACTCAATATTTTCTGTAATGTCGAAAAAGAACACAAATAAGCTAAGTAACTATCTACAGTTGGTGCATTTGTAACTTCGATTCCCGATGAGATTCGATTTCGCAAAACTTTCTTAGAAATCTAGGAAAATTTTCTTAGCGATTTTGAAATTCCAATCTCTCTCTTTAAGATGCAGTCCGTGTCAGTGTGCCGAAGCGTGCCACTTCAACTATACATGATAGTTTCTGGGAACCTGCCGGAGCTCTCAATAGCAATTAAGTCATGGTATATAGCAAGCGGTTGACAACCTAAATGTCGGGAGAGTTTATCTTATAGATTTTTGTCGAAGATTGTGTGGGTTTTTGAGTGTTTGAAGCCTGTAACCGTTAATATATTGTGGTATTCGTGCCCTTATCCACAATACTTATCGTGTCGGGATACTGCTTGGACCTGTGGACCTTAAAAGCTTAAAATCTTAGATATAAAAATGCTTAAATATAGTTTTGAAATTTGTATAGATGAAAACAATTTGTAACAGCAGAGTTATTACTACATATTTATGAAAGAACGTCTTATGTACTTGAATATAAAATTTGTTTTTTGAATGGAGCTTTCTTTAGTCATTACACGTTACAATAAGTCATAAGCTCTATTACTGTTGCATGGATTTGAGATAACTGGATTCCAAAATTGAAGGGATAGTCGAACAAGTGTAACGCACAGCTAACCAACTAATTCTGAGTAATATTGTTCATGATTCACTCTATTTTGGCTATGACTAGGCTCATTTGAATGCTGCATTAAATGCTGAAGTTGGACTGCCCAAAATAACTGTTGTCTTCGATGTTGGCAATCTATTTAAATGATGCATTTGCGACAAAAATTCGTATAGTGAATACGGTAATTTAATTTGTATTATATTCAAATTGTTATCAATATGTTATAATATGCAATTTAATTCCTATCAAAAATCAGAGTGACATTTTTATTCAGCATTGAACTCTATGAATAACTTTACTTAGAGAAGACTACTGGAAGCTCTTAGCTTACCATGTTAATGCAAATTTATTCTATTGACGAACCTTATCACAAACGGCCGAATTCGTGGCAGCCATGAGACCGGTTCTTCCTCCTTGAGAATATCCTATGTATATTAATTTTACCGGGTTTTTCGTATAAATGAAGTCAATCATCGATGGTATGTCTTGTGAAGCCATTTCGTCCTGACTGAAATAAAACGGCAAGTCAAATAAATATCGTGTGCTGGATGAATAATAATATTCTAATATTAAGGCAAATAATTCATTTCACTGTGAAAAGAAAATAATGTTTCTAAAAAATCTTATTAAATAAAAAATCTTAAATTAAATAATTAATTAATATTCATCTATCAATCAATAATTAAATATTTAATATTAATTAAATTAAATCTTAAATTTGGTCGGCTCAGGAAATATCCCCAACCCGATCGCTTTTGACTCTGCAACACAGCGATTGAGCTATTTAGAGCGGCAATTTCGTCATTAACCGGCGAATACTTGATTAAACAGTAGTAAATTAACTATTGTAGTTCCCCTCTGCACGGTTAGTACGCCACAGGTGTAGTGATTATCGCACGATTCTGTCATGCTTGAAACAGGCAAAAAAATTTATACGATATATCTTCAATGTTACATGAATGAGATTGTTTATTGTCAATACTACATAATTAGCATCGAATCATCAAGTTTCTGAGAATCATTGAAACATGGAATTCAGTGTATGATATTTAACAGTATAATGAATTGGGAATAAATGAATAGACATCGAAAGTCTTCAGCAAGAAAAAAGGCATGAAGATTTTGTAAAAAAAATTAAGTAAGCCGAAAAGATTGAAAAGTGCGTAAGTCATTATTACTCTGCAACTTGAAATATTCATATAATATGCAAAACTGCTGAGTTCTAGCATTTTTTTTTGTGAAAACGTATATCAGTCATGACACAGTCGTGACGAAAAGAGTGAAATATTCTTTGGAAAAATAATATTATTCATGTGACAAACCATGAATTAAGTTCAACAAGCGCGGAGTTGAAACATGATGAATTCGATCGCTTTTGGTTAATTCAGCGCTAAATCTGAGCGTAATTCACAAAAAAACTGAGCGAAAAATTAAATGAATTTAGAATTTTGTTGGTATATTAACTTATCGCAACATTTCAAACGTTTGAACACATTTCGTTTCAAAAATTCAATATAATACATAATTGTATATATCTAACTTTTCTATTGTTTGTCTCAAGCGATTGCAAATGACGTTTGTGGAAAAATAGGTGTTAAATAACATTTTGGAACACACCTGAAGTGCCAGAAGCTTTGGTCAGAGTCTGGATTAAGACTTGTATGTTTGCGGCTGAAAGTGTTGCCTCGAAAGTTGCCAAGCCACACGTCGTAGCCTGCATCGGCCAAGATGTAACCTGAAATGATTACCATAGCTAAGACGATTTTTCCGAATAAAATATCGGTTTTTAAAATATACTAGGTTTAAGGACATCATAGTTTTGGGCTTTAACGAAATCATCACCTTTAACTACAAACTTTTAACTTTTCTTGTAACTTTTTAACTTTGGTTGGCATAAATTAAATCCATTCGTAATTGTCCATAAATACGTAACTGTCAACTGTTAATTATATGTGTATCCGTTGCTAGGATTCCGTGCACTCAGGACTCACTTTACATAAATTTATGGAATTACTGCGATTCATTCAAACTAAAATGGTTATAAATTGCCATTTGATTAGCAAGATCGGTGGAATGAACTTTAAGTGTGCCCGGGGGCATTTAAATTGCTGGCGCTGCGCCGTGTCAATCAATGCCGTGCGTGAAGTATCATTTGCTGTAGTAAGTATCAATGCCGTGAAGTATCATCATGCTGTACATTCTGTAGAGTGCCAATTTATCGAAAGTTTCGCAGTTTTTTCAATAGAAGAAGCCAGTGATGAAAAACATAGTTATGATAGTATGATTATGAATAATAAAAATTTGATTTGAATTTGGTAGTATGATTAATAAAATTTTATACTTCCAGGTATCATAAGATTATTTGAATGAAAAGCAAATTCAATACAAAATTAGACGTAAACGTATATCACGAAATGCGATTCTGATACTAACTCGACAGCTTTTTCTCAGGATATGAAGTGGTTAGCATAAAGAATATGCATGCATGCAGTGATTATACTCGGGTATTTGATAGATTTGATATTTCGAATATGAGGAAGGAAAAGGGTGTAGTAATCCACGACATGAACATGTCCAATTATCAGGAACATTAGGTAGATATAAATTTCTGAACAATTTGAACAAAACCCAAATCTCAAACAAAGGTTCTTAACCATTTGCAGAGAAATTACCTTAACTACTATGCTAGGTCCAAGTGCGTGGAACGAATAGAGGTCATGGAAAATCTGAATTTCAGATTAATAATTGCTACCATTTGCTAAGAAATTACCTAAACTATTGCTAGGTCCAAGTGCGAGGAAAGAAGTAGTGGCCATGGAAAATCCGGATTTCAGAATAATAATTGAAACCATTTGCCCAGAAATTACCTAAACTATTGCTAGGTCCAAGTGCAAGGAACGAAGTAGAGGCCATGGCGAGTCCGGATTTCAGAATAATAATTGAAACCATTTGCACATAAATTACCTAAACTATTGCTAGGTCCAAGTGCGAAGAAAGAAGTAGAGACCATAGCGAGTCTGGATTTCAGAATAATAATTGAAACCATCTGCCCAGAAATTACCTAAACTATTGCTAGGTCCAAGTGCGAGGAAAGAAGTAGAGGCCATGGCGAGTTCGGATTTCAGAATAAGAATTGAAACCATTTGTACAGATATTACCTAAACTATTGCTAGGTCCAAGTGCGGGAAAGAAATAGAGGCCATGGCGAGTCCGGATTTCAGAATAAGAATTGAAACCATTTGTACAGATATTACCTAAACTATTGCTAGGTCCAAGTGCGAGGAAAGAAGTAGAGGCCATGGAACATCCGGATTTTAGAATAATAATTGAAACCATTTGCTAAGAAATTACCTAAACTATTGCTAGGTCCAAGTGCGAGGAAAGAAGTAGAGGCCATGGCGAGTCCATGCATGAGTAGCACGGGCGGTCCATACGTGGTTGGGGATGATCCCTTGAGCCCAGGGATGCGGTGGAGGGAAAGTATGTACCCGTCAGACGTGGTCACTTGGAACTCTTGAAACGGATACCCTGCCTCCAATATCGCATATGGCTGGGGAAATAAATTCATTTTATGATTAGATAAAGTATAAATTCAAATTAGTTTTTCGTATGGTTCATTACAATGATTTAGAAATTTTATATGAGATACATAGGCCGGAATGGCTGGGGAAATAAATTCATTTTAAGTTAAATGAAGTTCAAATTCTAATTGATATTTTGTTTGCTTCATTAGAATAATTTAGAAATATTATAAGAGATCCATAGGCCGAAGACGAGAGAAAAATTCGATTCAATCCCAAAGACGGCTAACGAAACTTGACACATATGCTCTTTTTCCTGGAATTTGCTGGTCAACAAAAATTAACCAGTCCGTAACATTATGATTAAATGATTTACAAATATTTACATAAAAATTATAAAAAACAACGTTTGAAAATGATTTTTTTATTTAATAATAGATATCAATGATGGTTATATTCAATTGACTCACCGTTGGCAGAGGCACTTGTTCCTTCGGAATGGTACGCATGAAGTCTGATTTTTGGATAGTGTGTTGTTCTCTAATTTCCAGAACATCGTTGAGAGTGACGTTTCTGAGAGTAGCGGCCTCCATGATTTGGTCGACGATGTTAGAAGACGTGACGTTGTCTCGATTTATTTTTAGATAATCAAGTAAGTCGGCAGTAAACCCTTCATAATCGATCGGTTCATTTAAATTTGTTAAGATAGCTTGGGGTTTAACAAAATTAATGGTAAGCGAGATCAAGACCACCCATAACCTATTGTTCAACATTTTTACGGCGATAAATTTTCTGTAAATGAAAACTTCATTTAGTACTTTCAATTTAATACTGTTGTATATAATATTTGATAATAATTTTTTCTAATAATATTTAATTTATACGTGCCATCTCCGAGTATTCGCGGTATATGTGTGCGTGAACGGGGACAGTATCAGAGGCTAGTAAAATGTTTCAGATACTTACCATCACCATTTACCGCAGTGCTGTTTGCCTCCCTCATTTATTGGTGCTACTGATCATGGTTGGACTCATTATCCCTTTACACGAGTCCAGTACCATAGTAGTTACTTGTTGTCAGCATTCAAATATTGAATAGGTAATGAATTGATATATTAACTACATGTATCTTATTACCTTCAGGTAATGTATTTGGGCAGTATTTATTTTAACGCGTCATAAATTATTGTAAAAAAATAAATTTAAGAGAGCAGGTAAACAGCATGGAACTGAGTGTCAATTAGTTGATATACACTTACTTTTGTTATGTCGAGTTTGTGGAGAATTTGTTTTGCATCTCCTCGGAATAGTGAACGGATATATAGATTATTTTTAAATGTCAATGTTAAAGGCCAGTATTCCTCGTCGCTATATCAGAGCTCAGCTCGTGTGCATACATATGGCTGATTTGAGATTAATATTACAACTACCGAACCTACAATATCAAAAGATTATAAAATTAATTTAATCCTTAGGAAGTACTGTTTTACTATATTTATTCTTAAATTATCGTTTCGATTTATTTTTGCACTTATCGTTGTCATAAATAGTTAACATAAACACGATGCTGTTAACACGATGCTGTTAAAATATATGGTTTCAATTCCAAGAGACCATTGAATTTCAAACACCACATCATCGAAACTCCCGTTTTTTCAAAATATTCCGACAGACTCTCGAACCGTTCATCGGGATTTTCAATCAAGGAGTGAACCCACCATGCCAGTAGCTCGCCCGCTACACACTCGGTTATTAGTAAGAGAAAGTCTTCCCCAATCGAGAAAGTCTTCCCCACTTCTCTTCCCCATCAAGTTTTCTACTCACGCACTTAGAGAAAGCATTGGCTCCTCGTGCAACTATAGAATTAGAATCAAATTATATTTTTTAGAAATTTAAACGGGTCGCGTTGATGAAAGTTATCATATAATAGGTACGTTTTATGGATGTTATGTGTTAACTACACACATTAATGATAGTAAATCGACATCTTAAAACTTCTGTCATTGTATATGCGCCATCTCAAAATAAATAAATGGAACGTCGAAAAAAATTCTACTGGTATTTTTGTCAGTATCAAAAGTAGAATATAATTCATTTTTCAACTTTGAAGATTAGCTGCAGAAAAAGCGATGATATAGGATAGTGACTGTGCAGCAAAAATTATTTGAAAATAAAAAATCGTCTTAAAATTTTTGTTGAAGTCCATGCATGATATTCAAATGGTACGTTGATCGAGCCCAATTCTATCTCAAAAATTATTTCGGTAGCGTTCGTATCATCTTGAAAGCTTAGCGTTTCTACTTGAAACTTATACAAATATTATTGGTGGTTACTTTTAAAGTAAAGTAATGTAAAAGTAAATACTGAGCTACTTTTTCTAAGTATTATTTCAAATAAACAATGGGATATGGAATCATAATACAGCGTAGAAACAAAGCAGTATAACTGAATCTTGGTTTCCACAAAGTTCAAGGTTAATGAATATTGGTAACCAAACTTCACAAGTCCACCGGGGCGGCAAGTCCTTGACATGAATGCTGGACTAGATTGGCGCATTATAAGCTCATTGAATAAATGTTTAGATCTACTGTAATTTTACAGTATTAAATCATGATTTATGGTTAAGAAATATAGGTCTCTTAATATGTTATTGAATGACGCAACTCATTCAAATCTCTATTTTCAATGAACCTGAAATATTGACCAATTACGATAAGTTAAATTTAAATTTCTACGTTCATTGACAGATGAAAAATGATTTTGAATTATGCCAAGTATTGTGAAAATGTTAAGTACCCCGACGTTGTTATTTAATGCTGCTGTAAAAAGGCATAAAATAACATATTTAGGTATGTTTTAACTAAACTGCTCCAAGTTTCCCATCTTTGCGCGCTCACCAGCACATGTCACACAGCCTGCGGTTGCCAGCAAACTGGACCGTTGCATATCGTGTGGCAAGTTTCGCTTTCTTGTGAAAGCCTTCAAGGCTACAGCCATGATCCGCTACTCGGCCATGGTTCAAGGACACATTGCCTACTTAGGCCTGGTTATTGACTTTATTGCAATTTTTGATTATGTGTTATATATGTTATAAAGTTATATAGTTTATATAGTTTATGTTTATATGTTATAAAGTTATATAGTTTATTTGTTATAGTTATATAGTTAAAGTTATGTAGTTTATATAACAAATTATGCTATTTGTTCTAATTATGTGCCGGCATCACCGCAAATCTCTCCTACTTTTTGTTATCCACTCGAATTTCGGCCACTTCTATACTATTGATTTAGTACAATTTTTACAAGCATTGATTGCTAATCCTCAGCGTTTGAATTGTCTGGAAGAGGGTATTGTAAAAAATTAACTAGCAACTCATTCCAGTTCACAGGAATCTATAAAATAAACACAGCCGGAGGAAATATTTTATTCGATGCCTCTCAATTCAAAATTTTCGTTTGCTAAGGCAACTAACGATCATGCGATGGATGTTTGGAAATCCTACCTCGACAAAATAGAAGAAAATAAAGTGATAATTATAGCACGATAAGCAAGTTTTTGCTAAGTTATCCAACCGGTGCACCCACGATGAATATTTTCTGGGAAAATCAGCGATTTGAGCAAATAAGAGGGCCTATGTTAACGAGGCGTGTAATAAAAAATTCGCAATTACGAGATGTCCTGATCCCACAAGGCCTGCGCTATTCTGCGCTCCAGGTCTTATTGTCTTAATTCATGCTATTTAGATCTCTCGGTAAAAATGAGCAGTAATGCCTTCAATAACGATATAGGGATCGTGACTTGTTCACTTATCTGAAGCTTTAGCCTCTGGATAATCAATTCGTGTAAATCAAGAATTGATTCAAGTATAATGAAAAAATCATGCATGCACCCTCTTTCCAAACTAAAGTCTAGCAAAACATTCCTTCATTCTCTCTGCATGATGACGGACGAGCGTGACCATCTGGGAAAGAAATCCTAACAATCCTTCTCAGAGCGATGGAAGGGATTTTTAAGAGCCATTAGAACGATTTTCAATTCAATTCAAGTAGGAGATTCAAGGAGAGATATTTTTTCCCCGGCATCCCTTGTTTAGAAAACAGGCAAAACGCATTCCCTGCATCCTCGTTTAATGCAAATTCCAGTGTACTCGAATGCAATCTTGAGGTCGGAGGAAAACTGCTGCTGATGTGTGGTTATGATTGAAATGAATACTTCTTCATTTTAAGCTTGAAAGTGAATTAAATTTTAGTTAGAGGCATTGAGTTGAAACAGAACATTTTTTTCGTGTTTGCCTGAGGTGGTCGGCCAACATTTAAAATTCAAAATTCACTCAGATTTGCTGACGAATGTCTAAAAAAAGTCGAACCGCGTCGTTAGGAGCAAAAATACAAGCAAACAACCATCCATCGACTCGTAATTAAGGCAGGCTTCATGATGGACCTTGAATGCATAATTAATTGTTAACCATATATTAATACACTATTTTCAATTGCCTCTTATTAACCAATCACCTAAAACAGAGCGTATATCATTATCTTTTCACCTGCGAGTATTATCAAATGTTTCAAGTCAGCTACATTTTGCCTACTTCTTTGTGCCACTCGACGAGTTTTTAAATTACAGAGAAGTCATAAATCTATGCATCTATGCTTTTAATTAAAGAAAAAGAAAATTTTCTTCGAATCGACTCTATTCGAATTATATTTCTATAGTTCCTATAACTTCGAAGAAATATTTCTTTTCTATTTCAGGCAGTTGAGAAAATAATCCATAGGCTGACCTGCATTAATTCACAATTTTAAATTCCACGCAAAAATAAATTGACTCACATTTTTGTGTCCAATGTACGCGGATGAGAACCAGCAGCTCGGAGTCTCCTGTTAAGTACAAAACTCATCCCGATTTAGGTTTTCTATGTATCAAAGTGGAGCTTCAAAAATTGTGGCTTGTTTTTAAAAACTTTAAAGTTGATAACTTTTAGATGGCAGTCATTAATATTTTTCGCTTGAAAGAAAACTTTTGCCCAGCGTTGATGATCGACAAGACGAAGATATATTTGGAATCGTCGTTATATGAAGCACGATATCTTCGTGGCTTCCATTTTGTAAGAAAGGAGTTGATTCTTATGACAGTTATATTTAACCTAGACAGTTATTAGAGAAGATAATTATAGCTCAACCTGACTGCTTTTAGTCGGCCTTAATAATCATTTTTACGGTTTTTTTTGCAAATTAGCAAGGAACTATAAACGATATTTTGACGTGAAGCGAAAAATAATGTTGGCTACTTAGCGTTTAAACTAATAACATCGATACAATGGTAAAGAATTACCTGCAATTATTTACAGTACGTAATTAAAGCATGAAATCAAGATGCGACGATGATGAAAATTTGATTGTAAGATTGCACAACGTCAGAAAAATTAATATTTTGTACACATTTTTAAAATAAATTACATTAAATTGAATTGAATTAATAATTAAATATTAATTTAGATTAATATGTATTAATCTAAATACCTCCTCCGACGAGCGGTTGCACAATTTCGTCCGAGATTCGTCGAGTGGAAGGAGAGGCTGGCAAAATAATTCAAGATAAATTGACTATCTTGAAGTGACGGCAGAAATGGGCGTAAAATTTATTTTTATTATAAAAATAACAGACAATTTTTCTCCGGAAATTGGAACGTATTTATCGGAAGGTATAAAATCGTTGTAACATTATTTGAAATCCGAATTCAGTAAAGTTGAAGATGGGATAAATGTTTAATATTCAATCTCGTTGTCAATAATTATAAAAAAAATAAAAATCAAATGATACTTACTTATTTTGAATTTATTTAGACACCCGGATAACATTGGAGCTTGATAGGTCAGAAGAAGTCAGTTTATTATACCCAACTCGTCACATAATTTATTTATACCCACATTTATATAAGTTTATTATACCCACCTCGTTAGTTCAGTGTTTGATATCGCCAATGATACACCGAAGTAATTTGAACGAAAAAGCCAACGAAGAGGAAATCAATAAAATAAAAAGCTGGAAACTCCGAACGCTGACTGATAACAAATATGCACGTAGTTTGACGATGCTGACAGATGACAAACAATCTCTTATTAGAATATATATCGATTAATTATTAATTGTCGTTTAAAATAAAAAATTATTATAAATAATTGATGCACCATAAATCAGCTTTGTTGAAAAACTGCAAACATGATTGTAATTCACGTAAATTGATCTCAACATCTTTGATTTTCTAGACCCATATGAATAAAATGCACTTCTATGGTTGTTCAATTTTCTCACATGAAATTAAAACTCAGTGGGGGAATATATCTGTTTGAACCTATTTATCAGTAATTCTTTTCATTTTGGTACAGCTAACTTTTGCTTATATTGCATGAGGATATTTTAATTTAACTCTACGGAACAAGCCCCATAATTTCGCATAAGCTAAGTGTATAGAGCATCTGAACAGAACATCTTAGTCTCCCTAGAAGAGGTCCCTGTATTTGTGATCACATTTAGACGAGTCTCTGAAGGCGCTGGCGCAGCCGGAAATTGCGGCCGTCGCACCTCGAAACGAGAGACGACGCAAAAAAACAAATGAGTCTACATCAACAGCCACTACCACAATCATATCTAGGAAATTTATCAATAGTTCAGGAGCAAATTTAAACTAAAAATTGTTTTAATAAGAATATATCTGAGATAAAAACTTGTTTCTACACATGTGTTTACGTTGAGAGCCGATGCATTGCATTGGGTGTAAGAATTTTTAGCATTTTCTAAGCTCTAGAGCAGCTCATATCTGAAGGAGAAATGATAGTCTTTTGCCTATTGGTGTTCATTGCAATAGAAATAACAGGGAATTCATAACATCCGGAATAATTCAGATTACACGGTCTTGGTCTCTCAGTGTCTTTAAATTTCGTGAATGTGTTTAGAACCAAACTAGTTTGTCGGGGACTGTCGTTATAGCATGTATTTGGACTTGGGTTTCAACCAAGATGTGAATAACATTTTGTCAAAATTCGCCATCTTTCCGTGAACTGCTCAATATGAACTTTTATAACACAATACTGAGCTAGAAAGCATAAATGCTAATATTAAAATCGATTAGTATCGAATGGAGAGACGAATCAGTCAGAAATCAATGTTTAAAAATTTCTATCCATTAATCATTAATTGAACTGCAGACACGAGTATTATTATAAAATTTCCGTTGATACAAACAAGTTCTGTAGAAGTGACCACATTTTTTTAGTACGCATTCATATATATTTGAGTATGGATATGGCTAATACTAAGAGGATTCGTTCAGACGATTCGTTCAGACGTTCTCCGGCTTGATATTAACTTTAAATACACTCACTCCTGCGTGTTGGCGTCATGAAACGACGCAAACTTTTTTTTACATGAAAGTGTTGGCGTCAAAAAATGGTTTCTTGAAGTTTCTTGCAACAGGATTGAGGTTATTCGCAGCAACGATGTTCATTAAAAAACACTCAGTCATCAGCAGCGAGACGTGCTCCCGAAAAATGCCTTTGAAGCGCTGAACATCAAATGAGCAGCCAAAAGCCGGTAAGTCTACGGCGTCTAGTGAAAAATTCTTTGCCGTCATGAATAACGATGCTGGATTTAAGACAATATCCTGTTGTTGTTCTGGAAAGCATTTGTATTTGCAAATGTAGACATTATTACAAAGAAATTATTAATGAATATAACAAATTCGCAAGGAATCAGGAAAAGGTGACAGCAATTTCGACATCATATAATTGTGAAAAATAACAATCGTAATAATCAGAATAATAAATTTATTAATAACTCTAAAGTTTGGTTCTATAATAATTATCAAATGCAATATTATATTTCGTAATATTATATGCTTTAGACATGACACTGCAAATTTTTCCAATATCTCTCTTTGCAATTCTTAAATTTCGATTCGTAGCAGTTTTGTCTTGTTGATGCTTACTGGTCAAACTAAATTTTAATACAGGGCAATTGCAGAATTTTTCGAAAGGACTTAATTTTCGCTAATAATAATTGAATGCAAAGCTTGTTAATTCAGCAATTGATGTTTCGGTTACAAAAAAATATATCCGCTTCAAATAAGCAATGAAATGTTAATAACAAAATATTATTATCATTTATGAAAAAGAGGTAATTTTAAAATTATTTCAATATTATGATATAAATTGGCAGTTTCTAAATGTATGAATCATACAATAAATTGTTGGATTTTGATTTACACATTATTTTAAACCTAAAATTCCGTATTGCAATTAAGATAATGAACGTAACGCAAAGTTAACATAACGCAAGCGTGCTCTCGTGCTTGAGATCACACACACACGTCCTTTTCTGCGCCGACGACTTACACATAAAGAACAAAGTTTGCTCTGGTTTTTACGTGGAGTTTAGGCCATATTTCTTGACTGCTTCCATTGCAGAAGTTTGCCGAACTTATGGCGTGCGGACAGCAAAACACGGCGACTGCTCAGCGCCAGTTTGCGGATCTCAGCTTCTTGACACACCGGAGGTAAACAGACGAGAAAAAATTGCTAACTATAATTCGAGGAAGCGAGTTACATGACAGATTTTAGATGAAGATTATTGAAGATTATTTTTTCCCTAACGAAACACGAGAACGATGAGGAAAATAAGGTAATTATTTGTAAGTCCACGACTCGTGTCCTACATGAATTGTGTTAGTCGCAAAGTTGAATGATATTCTCGATATTCGAAGGTAACATTGAAAGTTAGAAGCTAACATTTATTCTCAAAAGTTTGAACGGTGTTAAAAGGCACATACGCTACATAATTTCTCTGAATTCGTGACATAATTTACATCAAAGTATTCTGCAGATTTTTGAAAATATGTTACTCATAGGTCAACATTTCTCTTAGTTTTAAAATTTGTTTTAATGCCTCTACTAATTTTGTTAGTCGTAAATCCTTGTCGCACCTGGAAATACATTCGATAGGAAACACGATGAAAAAACTGTAAAAATCTATATCCGCTTGAAATTCCAGTCTTAACCCTTCAGGAGACTTAGATTTCTGCACTGCACTATTTTAAGTACTGACATTCTGCACTATTTTAGATACTGACGTTAGGTTGAACTGCTCTATATAAATGGATTCAGTAGTGCAAACATTAAGCTTCATTAAGCAGCAAATTTCGAATCACTAATTAACAATAATAATATAAACACATAATAATTGCAAATTTAAAGGATATATAGTGATTTCGTGACATAGTCAGCCCGTTTAATTTTTTGTGCGTGTATAAATCTCGAGAGCTCTCGAGGTCAGCTATTCTCCGTACCATAAATATGGAAAGGATCAATAACAGCAGAATGGATGTGGACGATTTGGCATAGAATAATGACAGGATAGAAGCAGCATGACCAAGCTTCGTATTTATGATGCCTAATGTTCATGCAGCACTTCATGCTAGCCAACTGTCCAGGGCTATTCGATGTACAGTTAGGGCAGGAGATTAACTAGAGCTAAGCTGTAGGCTCGTGTTTGACTTCAATCTTATCTCTCATGTCGAGCCTAGATGATTATTTTATCCATGGGAGAAATAGCATAAGTTACTTGTAAGATAAGAAGTGAAACTGAACTAATGAAAAGATCGCAAACAATCCCGTAATAATTACTGATACACCAGAATGCGAGACAGTACTTCTACAACGGTACCTATGTCTTTATTGTATTATTTATTTGTATTTGCTGTCAAGTGTATTCAAATAACAGGCATGGAGTTAATGTATTGAATGTTTAAGTTAATGTTTTAAGTTTCAGCAAGTTTGACAAATATCATTAAGTACGTGAAAATTTCTCTTGGAGAAGAAATAAAAAAATGTTGATATTGAGATTTATATTCGAAATTGAATTCGAATTTAAATTGAAAAATGAGTCACAATGAATAAGTAACGAACAAAAATCAGCCGCGAACGCTAGGTGAAACTAAAATTCTAATGTTGTACATTCTTCATAACTAGGCTCTCCTTAAGTTTCCAGTTCTTATGAAATCTAAAACAAATAATCTTCTTGCAGTAGGACAGAGAAACTAGCGATTACTCGCATAGAAAAGCCTGCAAGCAACGTCGCTTACCAAAAAGTCAATATCGTTTATAATGGCCCTCATAAACTCTTCATAAACACTAACTTCAATCTCTTTCGAAGCTTTCAAATTCATAAAGTTTCAAATTTTATTTTCCTTCCCAGCCTCATAAAACTAAGAAGCGATGCGACACTGCCGCCCTGCATCAGATCGATTATCTCACGGCGTCCCATTAAAATTTTAAGAAAACTCGCTGACATATTGAAAAAAATTTTAATTTAAATTCAGGAAAATCATCTCACGGCGCCCCCCCTGAATTGTTAATAAAACTCGCTGACATATTAAAAAAAATTTAATTTAAATTCAGGAAAATCACCTCTCGGCGCCCAATTGAAATTTTGAGAAAACTCGCTGACATATTCAAAAAAGTTTACTTTAAATTCAGGAAAATTTCATCATATTGAATGTAGTGAATAGTGTGAATTTAGTATAAATGAGCGATAATTTATATGAGCGATTTCCGAAGAATACAATTAATGTCTACAGAGTTGAGTGAATGGTTGATATGGTGTAAAATATGCATTGTAAAAAAGGGGGAGGGAAACACAAACCATTACTATGGTGAATACAGGATTATGGATGAAGAAAATTCACTTTAAACTTGAAGATTTTATTTAATTTGCAGGTAACGAAGTTCGCAACTTATGAAAAATATTCCTCCGTTTCTTTAAAATTTACCACCGCGTTTAATTGCAATAATACGTCGGGTGCAACTAGCCTGTTTAATTAGTTCTAATTAATGAACTGCGATAATAAACCATAACATAATCCGACCATAAACTAGAGTTTACTGGTAACGGCTTGGGATCTTTCTAAACAAGCAGCGTCCTCAAAAATCGTCGAGTTCATAAAATGTTCCACGACTCTCGAACCCTCGTCGTGCTGACTATCCTGCTCTTACAGTAATGATTTACTGCGAATTTTCTGCTTACTTGGGCACTCGTGGCCACTTTCCTAACTTTTATGATCAATAAGAACGGGAAGTTTTATATATGGCGGAATATGAAGATCTGAGATCTGATATTTGCGTTTGAGTGCCGTTCAAGACTTGAGTATCTTCAACGCAAGATATCAAAGCGTACTTTTTGACTGTATGTGGTTTTATTATAATCTAAATTATTTTTTGAAAAGTACTCGTCAATTCTGTGATGCACGGCATGTACATGAATGACAAAATGCAAATAAGCATTATACAAAATTATCTCAGAAGAATTCTCGAAATGTTCGCTGTAGACCAAAAGTAAAGGAAATTATATCGGAACTTGACAATTTCACCTTTCACGTGCGACACTATTATTTTTCATTGGTCTTAGCTTTTTTCAAATTAGATTAGGAAAAGAGAATACTTTTATCACTATGGAGTATTAAAAGGATTCTCATAATAATCGATATCTCTTAACTTCAGCTCAGCGGTATTGAACCTCAGGTTTAATACACATTATTCTTTATGACTAGCATGAAATGTTGCGTGTAGACCTGCAAAGAAATACTTCAAACATATGAAAAAGCGAATTATAATGCAAAAAAATGAGCAAGCGTCGATACATAGGAACCTCGAAGCGTCGTGGATGAGCCGTCTTATAAAGGGAAGTTTCGTGTAGACTTACGAGACTTGATACAAATGAGAAGCAAGATTCGGCAGCTGAATAACGGCTTTATTCATTGAGACATGAGACTTAGTAGACTCTGAGAATTCCTAATTCAGAGAGAGATCGCTATTCATGAGGCCTCTATCTGCATCCACTGACGGTCACCTTCGAACATGAATCTAATTAATTTGGCAAGTTATTTCTTTATAATTTGGTAATTATGATCATTATTTTAAATTAAAGCATTTAATGCAGCGAGAAGCTTTCAAGTAGCTGCTATTGAGTTTAGCCTCATCACCAAAGTCAGCTCTAGCCTTTTGATGCAACATTTCAAATGTTTTTCGTTATGGCCTTAATATGAATTAGACCAATTGGATATTATCAACAAATAATTTAAAAGTCTTACGACTTTTACATAAGCACACAAAGTATAATTATGAAAAATAAAAAGTGTACTAAACTTGTAAAAATATTCTATTTGTGTTCATGTTATCGCATTAATCAGCAATCATAAGATTACAATCAACTGCATAATTGCTGGTCTATATAGAATCAATTCAATTACGTTCAGTTCACTGCAACTTCCTTGCAAGCGATATTTACAGCAGATACGACCCGGAAAATTTTTTACCGAATATAAAAATGTGAAAAAAAGTTAAGGGAAATTTTATTCGTACCTTATTATGATGACAGCGATGGACCAGTCAGAACGAAATTAAATGGATTTTCGAAAGGAAAAATGTTGTGAATAATTTTTGATGTGAACCGACGTCACGGGGATAACAAGCAACCAAAATTTAAAAAAAATATATAATAAAATATCTTTAATGATGTCATAATGACCCCGGCGGTCGTTGAGTTCCGAAAAAAGCTCCTAATTGTTTCACATTTTTTGGAACTGTGGACCTGAAAGCAAACCCGCGGGAACTGTCGGTACTTTTGCAGGTGATAGTTGAAATATTTTGAACGACTATTACAGTTATATCGGTGCCTTTGATGGTAATAAAATGTCATTATTTAGAATTTAATGTGAACAATAATTCATCAAATCGCATGCTATGTTATTGCTCATAATTTCATGTTTAAAAATAATGTCAAAAAATAAAGCTAAGTAATATTAATAGAAAATATAATTATATATAAAATATTGGTAAATTACAAGTGAAGTGTGCTAATAAAATATACTTCTCGCAATTTTTTTTTTAACTTTTCCAATCACCCACAAATGATCTACTCAAGAGTCTGGTTCAAAATATCCTGGTGCTCGTTCATTCGATAAATTGTTTGCTGACCTTTCCGGCGATCAACTTCTTAATTAGTGATATTGTTCAAGGCAGCCGTGATCTGTACGATCCGTTTTGTCCCGACTTACCCTTATAGGGTACGCACACAGTGAAAGCAGGTTGCCAGCGTGCTGGTTACCTGCTCAGGCTGGCGCCTGAAACCATAGAATACAGAAGCCTATTCGCACAGGTTTCACTGTGAACACTTACATTATTATCCTACGTTCATTCTTGTGGCAGGTTGGACCAGGTTGCCCGCGCGGGCAAACCTGCTTCCATTGTGTGCGCACCCTTAGTCTTCCGTCGTGCTTTGCTACACAGAATGGTGAATGTCAATTGAATTGAGGTCTGGAGAGTTGACGTGAAGTCTGGAACGTTGGATTGGATAAGCTCGGTTGAGGTTTAAAAAATAAGGTTGAGGTCAGGTGAAATGGGTGGCTGATGTCGAAAAAAAAACTCTTCGATTTTTCGGCATTTCTTGTATTTCCAGTTGCGTTACAAGGGGCCGAATCGGGTTGCCAGCCTGTAGAGCATGAAACCGATATCTTCCTGCACATACTCTATCAAGTTGTCTCGGAAATGTACGGCGCAAAGGGGATGAACTTATTGGACAAGGCCGGTGCCCTGTCCACCGTGGCGTATCGTGGGGGTGATAAGTCTTGCTTCAAAGATAGCATCCGAAAATCGATTATCGGTATGTATCGTCATCTGTATTGGGTGTGGATCTGTCACCTTTCATTTTCGTATCAGAATCTATGTTCATCCATTTACGTGTCGTGATGTATCACCCTATCATATTTGTATCGTAATTCATCATCCACCATATTCGTATGGCGATGTATCCTCCCTCATATGCGTGGTCAGAAGCTGTCAATTTCCTTTCCTTTTCTTCAACATTTCTGTGATCTTGGTGTAGCTGCTGCCCTCGGTGAGGATTAAAATGGGCGGAACGGAAATTTGTATGCCCATATTTTGACGCAATTTGTTTCCCGGGACGAACTCAAGTCGCCTGGGCATCATTTGGTTATTGTGCTGCGGCTAACACAGGTTTTACACACAATGTTCATCGAAGTACCAAGCTAATTATGGACCTCAAGAATCGATGGTTCTTGAAATCACTTGGCTGCTTTTAAGTCGCAAATTTACCAGGAATTTAAAAGCAAAGAAAATAGCCAAAAATTTCACCATTTCTTATAAGAGAAAACGTTTCGGAGTCCAGCTCCATCGTCAGTTCAAAACCTAGAACACAGGTACAAGCAATTAGTAACCTAAAATTCATATTCAAACAATTCACCTAAACTTGAGGACATTAGAACTAAAATCGAAGATAACAGAAATAAAAATGAGATGACATGTAGAGAAAGTACTATCTATTTACAATGTGTTGGTACATTTGTTTACAACATCGTATGTTGTACATACGATGGTTCTTAAACTTTCCAGTGCAGGACCTATCTGCGTGGCACCAAGCCTATCATGACCACAGAGTTAAGACTCCAGATAGAACAGTTGTAAGACGCGAGCGAGAGTGCGCCTAGAACAGAGCTAACTAATTTAGTTTTGAGCTATGACTGCAGTTGAAACGGCCTAGTACGTGCCAGCGATTATCATTTTAAACCAAAGTTACTTTAATTAATCCTGCCTTGAATATTCCCGTCTATTATTTATGTCGACTTGAAACATGAATATAATGTCTAAATTATTTTGAATTTTTACATGTCAAGCGATTTTCTAGAGAATCGGTACACTTCTCGGGCCTAGATAAAGAGCTTGAACTTAGCCTCACATAATAATGACGTTTGTATTCGCTTGGTTTTACAAAGAAAATTATTTACAAAGAAAATTATTTCAACTAATCTTGGCATAGAAATTCTTTGACTTTCAGATGGAGAACATAACATAAAAATATTTGTTTTACTTTAAATTTACCTTGTAAATTTTGTAAGCGTCCTTCATCAAGCAAAATTCTTGTTCTTTAGTTGCTTTTGTGAGCGTCGGAAGCTCAATACATTAAAGGATACGTTTATCCCAGCAGCAATCTCCATGATCAAAGTCGAGAAGACGCAACTATTTAACGAAAAGTTTGGTCGCAAAAAGTGATACTTTACAAAGTTAATGTCCATTCAAGGATTCCTCGAACACCGCGATAGCATTGGAATGTCACTCGCCCAATAAAATCCTCCTCATTTTTGCTGTTCTGTGTTGCTTTCCGCTACCTACGAGGCGACCGATATGCCATTAAAATTCTTGGTCCATCGGAGCAATGAGATGGAAACTGCTGCACGAGCGGGATCGGGAATCGAATCGCTCTGACTTGAATCCATGCAAATAGAAGTTACCAATATTGAAGAGATGCATTGAAGCAAGATACGTGGATGAATTGGTTAGAAACAAAACCTTTATTTTGCAATCAACTAAACTATTCACGTTTCGGTGTCTGAGAATCAAAGGTCCTGTACTCGGAACCGGCCAAGAAAATTAAGCTCTTCAGCTAATTATTTCCATTGCATGGTTAGAAACTTAACATTTATTTTGCACACAGCAATTCTGAATCCAAATCCATCTGAAACCAAGTTAAATTTCCGAGCGTTGTGATAATTTCCTACAATATATCCCCAGGTCACCATAAGTCAGAGGGCCGGGAAATAAAGCGATTGCGCGGGGGCGGCAGTGAGCGATGAGGACTCATGTCACCGCCTGAGAGCTTTGCCGTGTGCAGCCCGACACACGACTTTATTTTGGGCCGTGCCTTTAGTGCAACACACGGCCGTGTTCTAACTGTGTAGTCGTGCAATTCTATGTGTTAGCTGTGTTGTCTTGCAACTCTGATTTGACAGAATTGTCTTACAATTGCCTTGACAGCGTTGTCTTACAACTGTCTTGACAGTATTGTCTCGCATCTGTCCTGATAGTATTGTTTTATAAGTGTCTTGACAGAATTTTCTTACAACAAACTTCATGGCGTTGTCTTACAACTGTCATGGCAGTATTGTGTTACATATTATCTGTCTTAACAGGATTGTCTTACAGCTGTCTTGACAAAATTATCTTTCAATTGTCTTCATAGGGTTGTCTTAAAACTGTTTCGATCGAATTGTCTTACAGTTGTCTAGACAGAATTATCTCAAAATTGTCTAGACAGAATTAGCTGGTAACTCTGTCTTGACAGTATTGTCCTAAAACTCTTTGTCTCAGGTGCGTACTGTTGAAACAGTTCTTTTCATATCGCAGGCGCAGTAAAACAACTCTCTGACCAGGCTGTGTAATGAAAAACTATATTCTTTAATACTCGAATATGTTTTCCTGGAACTCTCGGTCCAGTCTGTGCAATTTTGAAATTCCTGTTTTTAATGCTCGTACAAGTGTTCATACAATTCTGTGTCATGCCGGTAATGTAATACGTATATACATGTGTCTTGGTAGTGTTGTTCTACAACTCTGTGTCTTGCTGAGTATACAGTATATGTAGTCTTATTTACTTATGTCTTGCTGTGTATGTAGTCTTATTTCTTCATGTCTTGCTGTGTATGTAGTCTTTTTTCTTCATGTCTTGCTGTGCATGTAGTCTTATTTCCTTATGTCTTGCTGTGTATGTAGTCTTATTTCTTAATGCCTTGCTGAGTATGCAGTCTTATTTCTTTATGACTTACTGTTTACGTAGTCTTATTTCCTAATGTCTTGCTGTGCAGTCTTCCAACTTTTAGGGCAGTCAAATGAAGTTAGATTTGAACTGGGCCAGCTCTTCCTCACAGTGTCCAGTGGCTGTTCTCTGTTTTGCCAGTCCAGTCTCACGTCTCCTCAAGTGTTCAAAGTTAGAAAAGGGGCACGCCGCTGCCCTACACAAGTCATTTTCAGATATTTCCAGCGTAGCATCTGAACGTCTTAGACAAAAAATTTAACGAAAAAACTTTTTAAAAAGACCAAAAGGTTAGATTTTCAAGTTCCGAGCTACGTCCTATTAAAAAATCTCTACGCCGTAACATCCTAATTTCTAAATGAGAATATTTAACTTAGAAGTCGACGAAATTGTCTTAATATTTGAAAGACTATCTAAACATTTTGGTGAATAGGGAATTGATTTAGCTAAAAATTTTCACTGTTTACTCTATGCTTTGAAAAGCTATTGGCTGTCAAAATAAAAGCATAGTTGGACTCCGTGAAAGGAATTAGTATAAAACTTTTATGGAGCTGCAATAACATGTATTTAGGGAATAAAATTTTATCAGAATAGACAAGTACAACGTATTATAGCACCAAACAAATTATGTCTTTACGCTCGTCAGTCTTACATGGACGACAAATGGTGCAAAATTTTGAGCCGAATTTCACAAAAATACTTTTACTTTTTGTCGCTCCAAAGGAATTTATATTCACTTTTCATCATATTGTGTGTCATTTGCAGTCTCTTTACTCCTGGGGCCATACTTTCAAAAAAAGTTAAGAGATTGTAAGTTCATTAGCCAATTATTGACGGCCTTTCAAGCAAAATCCACCAATCATAGACAAGAAAATAGAGCGTAAGTACTTACGTTCACTTAGCGAGTTTTGAAAGTATGGCCCCTGATAAGCATTGCCTCATCTTGTATTTCCTGGCAATATCTTCACAGAGAAATGGGTTGTGTGGTGACATTTCTCTAACGTTCCTCTTCTTTCTCATTTGAGACTCTTCATTTATTCTTTTCGCAGTCCCTCAAGCTCTGCCTTGAAGTGCATTTCGTAATAATATTACTGCCTAAAATCGCCCTGGATGAAATTATTTCTTATTTGCATTGCTTTTTTTAGTCTTTATTTGCGACCATGCTCTTTTTCATGACGGCACTTCTGCTACTAACTAAACTGCTACTTTTCATCCGCCTGTTAAGCGTTATAGGGCACCATAGCCAAGAACAAAACCTGTGCGGTCAACTCGAACCAATCTAACTTAGTCCTTGGGCAACAGTTAAGTATTTAAGTTTTAGTTACAGCCAATAAATGTTTTAAAACAACCAATAACTCCCTCAGGTGGACTGTTGTCACTACTAAAGAAATACTCTCGTTGATAAGGCAAAGAAAATCCATTATGTTGAATTTTCCAATGAAGTCTCATTCCGCTATCTTCATGGATTCAACGGAATTGCGCAGGTTAGTACGTAGAATATGACAGAGGATGACTACTATGTATTAAATATTCGATAAGTCTGTTAAGATAACGTATAAATATGTTATTTGTTGCAGTAACAAGAAAATATGAATTTATGCTCAATAATGGAAAAACTTTATAATTTTGTGTCTATTATTAGAAATATTTGCCTGTTATGAGGATATGACGCACTTATTGTCATGTCCTCGTTTCCTTATTACGGAGCCGCAAAATTTGTAATATCAATGTAAATTATTGTCCAACACGAATCATCATCTCAGCTGTGAGGATTGTGTCTACCTAGTGTGCTTCACTGGTGATGCTAGTGTCATTCATAAACCATTACGAGCAATAGCAAATGTAAAACTTTAATCTACACAAAAAAATATAACTCAGTACTCACCGCAGTGAGTGACAGAGAGCGTATTTTCTCGTCGACGAAAACGAGAAGTCACGGACGGACAGATGGTCAGACGGACAGACAGACAGACGGACAGGCGGACGGACATGGCGAGCACAATAGTGAATTTTTTCATAAATGAGAAAATGCGCTAAAAAGACCTACTGAAGGTAGGCGTCGCAACATAGTACAACCTGCGTTATAAACCAAGTGCTCACTACAACACTTCTGGTCGGTAAGTACGAAGTTTGTATTCTAGAGCCTGCGTCTTGCGGCGTCACGACAAAGCGCAAAGGAAGTCTTAAGGAGAAGAGCCAATGATGTTGCCAGCCAAACGCATCAACTTTAAGAAAGGCGAAAAATGTTGGGCTGATTTCACCGCTAAACTTTTTCCTATGGCATTTTTTGGGGCTTTGGTGGAGCACTGGTTAGGTTTCTCTATAGGAAATATTATCAGGTTTCTTGCTTGGAAACTTTCTAATTCAAAGTTTTGTTAGGAAAGTTAGTTCGGAGAAATTTTTTTTGCTTCGGTGCTCGTTTGATGATCAGAGTCAATTTGAAGAAATCGTGTGTAGAATTTCTGTCAACAATCAAACCTTCATGTATAGAAGTCATAATTTCACCGTGCAATAAATTCATCAAGTAACTCATTTCCTATTGCTCACGAACTATGAATTGGCGATATGAATTTATTTCTCTTTATAACTCATATAGTTTCTGAAATATATTGGTTACTGATTTAAATTTCATAATATTTCGTCACTAAAGAAAGCTGTAAGACAAATCCTGTTTATTTATTTTTCAAGTGCGCGATATTAATATTAGTTATTCACCTGCAATTTTCATACCAAGCGTACCCAACTCAACCTCGATGACCAGAGTTCTCAAAAAATGTGTATTCAAGTTTGTTTGATAATTAATGAAGCTATATTTCCTCACAAGAAGGACCTTGGATTAATCGAAGCACCGATATATAGTAGAGAGAACCATCGAGCAAATATCATAATTATAACATTTTTATGCCTGGAAAACTAATCCGTTACCGTAATCAATCTTTGAATTTTCCACTTAACCTGTTTTTAATATTTTAGTATAATAAGTTTAAATAAACTTTTATCTAAGTATTCTTTAATTCAGAGCCAAGAGGTGGGGGAAAACATTCAAAATTAGTGAACCAAATTTTTTTTCGGATTAATTAAAATCGATTGTTATATAGAAAAACTGTTACTTTATTTTATCATCGGTGTTCGATTTAAAACCATTTGGTATTAGAACTATATGGTCGCTTATGGAGCTCGCAAATCAAAACGAGCCAAGGAAAATTCTCACTCAGAATTAGCAATGAGCCAGCAAAATATCTTCCAGCCTCCCCCCTCTTCCGAAAAAAATTGAGAGGATAGTTAGCTTACGAGTGTGGCAGCCAGAGTCTCACCAAAGCGCAGATAAGTTGCCTTATATCCGCTTTAGATTACAATCTGCGGATGCCAATAGTACCGTTAGCAGCAGCTCCCAAAATTTTGGGCTGACCAAAGGCGTTAATACGGATCAGCTCCTACACTCAGAGAGTGTTTGGGTCATGGTCCAAATTATTATCCACTTTTTTACCCATGGCACGAGAGCGGAAGTTGCCCTGATTCGCACTTTTGCCAGATAAAACTTGATCCGAAGGACGTTCACGTGCAAAAAAGGGAATAATTATTCTGATTATTTTCCTCTACATTTTTTGGGTTTTAGCACGACTTTGGATGCTCAGTGCCGACACATCTTTCGAACGACTAAATATGATGATAATGTGGTGGCATGATACTATTACCGAATAACATTGTTGAGTTTAAAGGTGGCGAATTCCCACCTGATTACTCCTCTAGAACCGAGCACTGCGGTCGTAAATGGTCACTTTAACGAATCAAATACATTTTTATGATGAAGCTAGCTCCGAGGCTCGACGAGTAGATCACACAACCTTGTCGCTGAGATGAGTCCTCTGGATGTCGCAGTCCCAGGCTACGCTAGAGCTGTCTCTACTTTCTTTCGACCCCTACACAGCGATTAATCAGGGTAAGCCGGAGTTATTTAGGACGAGACGGTCAATCGCCCTCTCCGCACATATGATCATCCATCTGGCCCACAATCGCCCGTGTAAAGTTGTCGAATTTTGACTGGTTAACCGCCGTTAGTTGGCCGTTTTGGACGCCTCAAGTCAAGGGACAAACTGGAAGGTAACTACCTTACTTCTGCCCTAAGTTAACCATGAGTTGGGTCCAAGTATGTTGACTGTAAAATACGATCCTAAGCATACAAACATACAAACATTATATAGACAAAATATAAACAACTACTCATGAAACGCGCAACATTAGATTTGGTTAAAATACTAAAACATAAAACTTAGAAATGTGGAAAGGAAATGTTAAAAACTCAGTAAAAAGCAGTAAATTCAAAACGAGTAATATATGAGATGCTCATTAAAATGAATTTACATCAACTCAAATGGCTCGATCGTGATAGACACGAACATATGGACCGTTTTATGTAAAAATTAGTAATACGTAGACATTATCTTTAAATTGGTTTTCCTGATCATATTAGAACATAGTTCAGGTGATGCTATATTTTGGTCGCTGCGTATTATTAACGGGCCAATTATTTTAGCAAAGTAATGTTTTGAGAGTGTCAACGATCTTCTATGTTATATTGTAGCCGAATTAATTTTCTTCTAAAGGTAACTCCATGATGCAAAAAACTTGGCGACTTGTCTATTTTCTCATTTAATTGTAACAATAATTCAGCTGCAAATAAATCCGTTTAAATGCATTGTAGAAATATGATAGACAGGTAATTTTCTTTTATTAAATTTACTATGTAACATGACTCAGTGAGGAATTTCAAAATGCTTCTATCAGTTTCTTTCAGTTGTCGTGGACTGGATTTTAAAGCATGTTATTACTTAATTCACTTATTTTTTAGCTAGTTCTTTCTTAATTAGTTTGTTTCATCGCATGTAATCTCTTCACTTTAATATCAAAGAATCCAGATTGTTGATACTAAGCATCAGTTTTGATGCACTTAGCGGAAAAGATACATCTCAGTCACTTGGCCTCTCGCATTATGAAGGAATAGGCTTGTCAGAAAATTTTCCCCCGGAGATCGAGTGCCTAAAGCGATCCTCGATATTAAGGTTTTCTTTGTGAGGGCAGAAAGCTTTTGAAGGCCCCGGGCAAAGGGCCAGCTGAACATCTAAATGGAAAATTCCTTGGCGACAAAGATCTTCCAAGGAGAGAAGAAGCTATATGAAGGGCAGTCAGATTTACGAGGCATGATTGCAGGTAAAACGAAAATTGTGTTTGGGATTAAGTGGTTTCTCACTGGAAATAGATTTTCTGTTGCACCTTGCACACTCTGCTTTTGTATTTGCACTTTTATTTTTTCGCACAGATTTGGAACTCATGCGACAATTACATAAATTACCTTTCCGCTATTAATGCCATTTGGCAGTTCATGAGCGAGACACTATACAGGAGTGGCTGCTCACAGTGGTGAAGTAAAATTTTAAATTTGGGGTTTTGTGATTTATGCAGAGTTTTTAGAAATAAAGTAAGATATCATATACTTTCGAAACGGCTTTGGAACAAATAATGTGGATGAAATAGGACTTTTCATATTCGTATGATTATAACATGGTGGATTTTAAGTAAGAATTGGTTTTACTGATTAAAAAAATTACGTACCATATATATAACCATTACTTTGAACTGTTTTGAGAATACACGTATTTAGGAGATTTATTTCGATCCGAAATGTCTTAATTGAAAATAATCTCAATCCCATAAAAATTATCTTTATGAAAGTATGGTTTAAAAAGTTGTACTTGATTTTAAATATTTTTTCATAACCCATTGCTTCCCATATTGGATAAATTTCCCTTTACCATCAGGTCCCTCTACCATCAGGTGTCGGATGAAATTATCCCATCAAAAATTGAAGCTATTCACTGTTATTAATGAAGCAAATCTCCTGGAGAGTGGAAATCTTTTGGCTTTGCTTCCCCGACGAATTAACCTTCAAAACCAATGCATTTATTGACATCGAAGACGATGCCATTTGTCCGGGCGCTGCTGTCGTGTATTGTGCAAGGTCTTAGCAAGGGATAATCTTGAGCTTAAACTGAGAAATAACTATTAAAATATAACCAGTGTGTTGCTGCAATCTGTATTTTCTGCTGCAATAACATTCTGCACAAGCAAACAGTATTCAGAAACACGCTCCTTAATATAATTACGTTTCTATGTAATCGGATGAATTTTATGTTGGAAATGTAATATGTAATCCATAAGTGATCAGATTTTCGCTTGCAATCATTCCCTTAGGATGCAAAGCTAATGTATTGCGAATATATAACACATAGTGTTCAGACCGTCTGATTCGATATTATTACAAGCACATTCTTGGCTACAAAGTCTTTATATCTTATCCTGTACTAATTAATTTAAAGGAAGGTGTCTCTTGTTCACTGAGAGCCCAATTTAGTTTCAAGATTTCTTATTCATTGCAGAATTTTTGTCATAAGCGATTAATAAGTTATTATTTAAATAACGTTATATAATATAGAGTCACGCGAATTTTTTCTTCTTTTATCGAGCAATCGGAACTTAACAGCAGTCATTTATTAACTTTACTTCTACAATTCTCAGTTTGCCCGCATCAAATTCAATTAATCTGATTTATATTCAGATTGTGGCAATGCTTCATAATGGCTTTCGGCTTTATGAAGTTTATCAACAAATAATGAATTTTATTTACACGCTACTATGGTTACACATTTTTTATATAATTAATGTAATACCTTTCTCAATGCAAAATGAGTGAATTATGGTGAGAATTGTATGGTACAAACCTCAACATTTCATGCTAACCTTGATGCAAAGGCCACGTTCTGCACGGCCAGTTCAAAGCAATGCAAGTTTTTCTTTTCTCATCAGTGGCTGCCCTCAAGACGAGTGCTCCTTTCTCCAGGGATTGTCCGTAGCCATGCAAAATGTCCATTTTCCATCACATACGTGGATTAGGCTTACGCAGCGTTCTCGGTTTTCAGGAGAGGATGTACATGTATTTGTTCAATACTTCTACTTAAATTTTTTATCGCTTGATACGCGAGTTCTACTCACTAATTGGTTTATCCTACTTATTTCTTCATAAAATTCATGAAAAAATTTCTTAAACGTTAATCATCTAGCAGCGAGCTACTATCATGCACCTCAATTCCCACTCCACACTCCCCTAACTAAATTTCGAGTCGCCCCAGCTTCTGGTAATTCAAATCAGAAGATGCCGCGTCTGTAAATTTTCACTGGGTCTAGGTTCTATTTTCCGGAGCACCTTCACTGTGCGATCATGCAACATCGCCCGCATGATTGGATTACTCCGCTCTGAAGGAAAGCAGGACCCCGTTTGCTGTCCACGCGAGGCCCCTGTAAATGGAACGCCCTTAACAACTTTTGTATTTGCTCTAGAAACTCGGTGCAGCGTACGATTCTTTTTCGCGGCCGTGCAGCATTTCTGAATTATCGTCATTAAGATTATTATTAATTTCAAGCTTGGAAAATTAAGATTATTATTAATGATTAAATTACGAGAACTATAATTGTTAGTTGGCTGTAATTATACTCGTCATATATAATCCCTCTGTCATGTGAACGCTAGATTTGTATTTTGCAAGGCAATTTGCAGGACATAATGCTCGAATTTATTCCACAAAAGGTATTTAACTATAATATTGTTTTATTAGTTAATAAATAGAAGAATTGTATTCAAGTAATTCAATTTATAACGTCTCTCAACATCAACCTTTCTCAACATCATAGTTCCGTAGAAATCTGTTCCCAGCAGTGTAACAATTTATTACTTGCTTATATTCTGATATGAAGCTGTGACTTTCGTATGAATGTTCATCGTGTACCGACATTCTGAGGCATGCAGGATATTTTGAATAATAAAACCTGCATTCGCAACTTTAAAATGTTCGAAGTTCCAGCCGAAGTTTGTACAATTGAGACGAAAAAGTCTACAGGGTAATACGCGATTATTTTAAATTATTTTCTTTCAAATTATTCTACCTATTCAGCATATTGCGAGTCACTGCCTTACAGTACGAAAAGATTGTTATGAAAGTAACTATAATCTTGTTGTAAAATATGAATGCATCTCCCCCACGTGCAAGCTGGGTTCAGATAAAGCATCTCTCCTCGGCAGCATGCCTTAGAAATCATTATTGAAGAAAAGGTTTAGGCGTTCAAAATATCAATGGCAAAATTTTAAAATATTTAATATTTCTCACTCATGTATCGTGAGTTCAGGAGCACGTGGCCATTCATTTCTTCAACTTGCACTTATAGTAGGTGGAAAAAATTGAGTTTTCACGTGACTTATGACGATTGTGAGTGTGATCAAGGAACTGGCCCGAGATAAATACAGCTTCGAAGGGTGGTTCCCGACGGAAATTGCATGACTGCAGCATCGCTGGCCGGATGCATGATTACCTCCTCATCAGGGAGAAAAAATATTTGTTTAAATAATTTTTGTTCTTAATGCAGTTTGGTTTCCAAACCTCACACTAGTTAGGGAGAAATTACTTAGTTCAATAGAACGATGCGGCAAAAGATTGTACGTTGTTGACGTAGTCTGTGTGAGTGTGTGTAGCCAGTAGCAGATGTATAAATGTGTGTGTCATGAGATGGGAATGGAAGCTCAATGTTTCTAATCTATTGAGCTACGCCAGAAGTATTTATTTTCTAGCACGTGAAGCAAATAAATCATAACTGAGATCTCTGCACTTCACGTAAAAAAATTGACACAACGACAAATATTGTTTAAAAAATATTCCTGACTAATCATTGTCACCAGCAATCTCTATAATGCGCTTTACATGTGAGTTATGGCGGTCTGATTAAAATTGCTCAGAATACTTGCCGGACAACAAAGCTTGGCCGAGTGGAAAAAATCAAACTATTATACACTCTAATGAATTGTTTTACCTATTAAATTTTAATGCGTTGAGACGGACAAACGGTAAAGGAAAATATTGAAATTAGCTACTGAAATTAACTAATTAATTAATCTAATTCATAAATAAGTATTCAACGTACTAATTAAGTTAATTAAGTTAATACATTAAGTTAATTCACTTCGTCAAGTTATTTAATTCATAATTAATTTCTGTAATTTGAATTTAGCTATTAATTGCTGAAACTAATTATGCATTGTTGAATAAAAGTTTTAATAACGATTGGAAGCGGTGAATAAATTTGCAAACTTATTGAAAAATTGCAATCTTATTTTCAATAATAATTGTAAATTATTGAAAAAGACTTATAAACTGTTATTCATTGATTTTAAGTCTTAATTTAGATGCTATCTAGAATCCTCTAGGCATTAAAGTAATCGGTATAAAGTTGAGTTATATTATTTGTGAAATTTCTAGGAAAAATCTTTAAGATATAATAAAGATCAAGGCACAACGCCACTTAAAAATCGAAATACATACATCACCGCATTAGATTCTGAGTTGAATTTGAACTTGAATTTATTCGGGAATAACACAAATCTTCATTCGATTCGACATAAACGTTAATAATGAGAGGGAACTTAACGAGCTTCTGCATCGTTGTTATTTGCTTCGCTCTCCACTAAAGCCGGCAAATTCAATTACGCAAATGAAGCACAGCTCTGCGCTCGTTATTCTAATTTGTGTATTAAACGAGCCTCTTAATCTGATGGACCTTCGTCAATATGGTGGGTGAAATTAATCAAGTTCCGTAGATTGTTTCCCCGAGTGCATGGAGCTGATTTTTCTATAGGACAATTTTTTTATCAAGGCTGTTTTTTTCATGGCTGTTTTTTTTCAAGAATGTTTTTTTTTTCATGGCTGTTTTTTCAAGGATTGCTTGACAATTTTATCACAATTACGATCCAAACTCTATTCATATTTTTTTATGTGTTAATTCTATACATACGTTTGCGGTGATTAAAATTGTGCTAATGAATTATTTGCGTGTCTACAACTATTGTCTCATTTTTTACGGCGCATAATCTATCAATGATGAATAAATAAAACAAAGGTAAAATGTCTGTGCACTACTATCAATATTCTATTGGACATTTGTTATGTATTGGCTGAAAATCGCTATTGCGTAAGGAGTATTTGGTTGAATATTATTGGTAAATTCCCTCTGATGAATGAGGTTGTAGATCTTGTACATAGTCCTTTTCATCTGTTAACATCCTGTCTAGTTTCTTAACTGCTCATTGTCAAATTTGTGTGCAACGTGCCCTTGAAGTTCGGTTGAACCAGACGTCACGACCGTCGCTCCGTAGAAAAATAACAATAATAATAGATGTCGATTTGATTATTGTGTAGTACCCAAAATAACATAAAGTTGGCCATGTCAGTTGCGATGTAAACGGGAAGCCGGTTACACCTCCAGATCCACTGGTCGTACAATAAATATAATCACAAACTCAGGCATCCATCAGATTCCTTAGAACTCTCATTTTGTATCGATTTTAATTGTAAACTAAAAATTCGTAAAGTTTGCTAGTGTACTTCCTACATGGTAGCGCTCATCGGTCACTAATCATACCAATAGCGCCTATATGAAGAGCTATCACTAGTTATCGGCGATCGAGTAACTAATTTTTAAAATATCTGTAGGGATAAAAATATTTGTATATAATCAGTTAAAACATCGTTAATTAATTCATTAAGGTAGCCTTCAGCTAATAATATTTATTAATCAATTTCATTTTAATTTCAAACGTTGTCTTGAATGCAGTATTGTTTCATTACAGCTATTCATAATCTAGCAATTAAATTTCTCTTAAGAGTGCACTTCACTTCTCGATTACGCAGTAGTTTTTTGAGTATTTTTTTCATCAAGTGAGTATTTTTTTCATCACTCTCATGACAAGTTAAGCAAATTTCAATCATCAGTCAGTAGTGCAATGTAGCCATCAGGTTCTTTGTATGACTGCTAGCATGAGACCGCTGAATATCCATCCAAGTGTTTTGTCTCAATAATTGCTAACATTAATTAGGCTAACATCCATCCTCGAATTTCGTAACAATGATTGCTAATATTAGTGTGGCTGTAACATCCATCCTCGAGTTTTGTAGCAATGGTTGCCAATATTAGTGTGATTAATACCCATCCTTGAGTTTTATTATAGTGCCTACAGATGTCAGTCCAGTTTAATGTCCATCCTATGAACTGCATTTTTCAAAGACTGTCAATATTCGTACACTTAATATCCCTCCTTGAGGTTCCTTACAATGGACTGGCACATTCAATATCCATCCTTGAACTAACCACCATCGTCAAAATTCCCGACGATATCCGCTTTGGTCTGAAGCCCCAATACCAGGCAGACTCAGGCAAATGGGGGCGGACCACAAGCTTGAGTGGCGACGGTGACTCAAGTTTGTTGTTTCCGAATTGCGCTTCCATCATCCGTATTATTAATTAAAATCTGAGTACCCGACTGAGGGAGCGCCGTCCATCTTGGCTCAAGCTTTGAGCTCAGCCTCTGGAGGGATTCATTCCAGTCATTCCTGCCATTAATTAAACGTCACGTACGATACCTTGAATCCATACCACGCAAGCCTGACGCTGTTTTGACCGTCGTCTATATTCGACGTATTGCCACCTGCTCGTTTCAACGCAGTAATAATTCCTAGCGCAGTTTCAATATCGTACCTTGAAACTACCTACCTGTAAGTTCTTGCTCAATAGAACAACAATAATTACAAGCGTGATACCCAAGTTTACCATCAACATGCCATTAATTTGTAATACTTTCCATCAAAAATTTTTAAAGCTACTTGCGCTCAAAAGTTGACTCATTAGGAGGAGGTAAGCTTTGAGGATAATCTGTAGGTACTGGCAGGCTGATTCTCGCATTGCTGGAAACAAAAAACAAATGTTACTTAAAAGATAACTTCCATATTAAAAGTAAATATTCGAGAAGCAACAGTGAAGCACTGGCAAGTTGATTATCATTCGACGTGAGCGTTGATTAGGTTAAATATCATTCGTCCAAGACACGAAAATGCGTGTCACTGTACGAAGAAAATAAGCGAGTTGGACTTCAGGTTCGGTTTGATTTGGCTGCTGCATTTCCATCCACGCATGCCCAGGCGAAAGAAAATATGTTAAAACAAAGACCAATATGAGATCATTAATTTTCTTGGGTCACTTTTTTTCTTAAAACAGCGCTTCCAACAAAAAAGATAACGAGTTCGATTTAAAAATAAATGCTTACGCGTAATGCCACCCTGGTTCAGTGTGAGGGTCTTCAATGGCAGCGATGAAAAAATCTTTTTTTTTTGAAAGAATCCCACTCATAAATTTGAATCATGCACCATTTTCATAAAAAATACGTTTTTAATTATAACCTACACCTCCGTATGTAGACAAAATTTTAATGTTCTTCAGATTTTAGATTCCAGACAATTGACAAATTTACTCAAATTTGAATAAGTATATCCACTGAGTATTATATGAGAAGATTAATGTTTCATGAGCATATTGTTTTTCGTTCACAACTGAAATCAAATGCATAGTTTCTCATTTGAAAAATTACAGTTACAACATTTAAATTAGTGAATCATTCACGCTGAATTTAAGAGCAGGTGTTAAAATGCAGGCATAGGTGCGTGCCGAAGCTCATTTTTCGTGCCCAGTTTATTTATCTTACGATCTCAAGGAGCTACATGCTGCACCGCATTTATATATGTATTATTTATTATTTAGCGCATTAACACGTTTATTATAGAACACTTATTTATTATATAAATTCATTAGTTATTTATTATTTACCTTTACTAATTATTTTATGTATTTATTATCTATTTATCTTGTAAATTTATTTTTTATCGCATTTATACGTTCAACGGTGCCTTTCTATGACGTTTCCATCTTCTCTTCGCACTTTGGAGCAAATTTTAGAATCAAATAACAATTGCTATTTGTACGTAAATTCCGACGATATTATTGTTATTACTTCCTAATAATTTATTGTTAAAGCAGCACATAGTGTGAAATACGGCTAATAAATACAGCTAAAAACGAGTCGTGCTAAAAGTTAGTTGGTAATTTTTACTTCTGTTAGTTGAATTAAATCCTATGCTGGACATGGGATCATAAATAATAACAATGATCACGTACAACGAATAATGATTATGCTTCTCGCTATGGCATTAATATATCATATCTAATCTCGGTCATAAAAACAAACAGGCTAATTTCAGGCTGCGTGTTCCATGACAGAGTTCAGGACCTATACTTTCAAAACTCGCTAAGTGAACGTAAGTACTTACGCACTAATTTCTTGTCTATGATTGGTGGATTTTGCTTGAAAGGCCGTCAATGATTGGCTGACGAACTTACGATCTCTTAACTTTTTTTGAAAGTATAGGCCCAGGCTTTGAAGTTCTTTGTAGGAAATCTTGAATTCAATTCCATCACAGTATTTTTGTTCTTTAAGACAGGCTCTTGAAATCAATTGAGAAAATATGTAGTGGCGTGAATATTATTGTTTGAACACGTCATCACTTGAAGAATTAAATTATTAAATTAATGAAAGCTCCATTGGCTAGATGACGAAGGAAAATGCCCAATAAATGGCAAAAATAACAATTTAATTTTAGTGCGATGAATTTTATCTTGAACTTAAAGCTAAATATGAATAGGTTTATTTGGATGGAATCTGAATATTTAGAATATGAATAATCTCAAGTTATTCGGCTGAACATAAAATGAAGCGTAACATTAATGACAAAGCTTTAAAATCGAGAAAATATTCGAACTTTAAAATTCAGATAAACATTCCAGCTCTGTAACGAAAAATAAATTTCATTAAGAATAGTAGCTGGAAATTAAAAATTTGCCAATTGGTTCTACTTGTATCTGAACGGGTTAAAAATATAATCTTAGTATGCATCCTAAACGAACAATATGTATTTCACATGGAAAATGCTTGGGATATCATTGGCCTTTAAAGGTCTTTACAACTGAAAATTGTAGGGATATTTGCCCACTGAGTTATCATTAGCCGCAATCTTTTTTAACTTTTCCTAATTATTTTGAAACAATTTTTGTCAAATGCATAACTATCTGTTCAGTTGGCGACATCGGTTAAACTAAATTTTAAATATGTGTAGAACTGCCCCAAACGATGGTTTCGTAAAACGAAAAAATCGACTGACGCACTAATTTTTTTTAATATGGGTTCGTTCATTCTGCAAACATTTTTAGAGTTAAAAACAGAAGAATTAGCTCATTTCGAGCTCCAGATCGTTGCTCGTTGTCTCATTTGTCTGAGTAAATAGAATGGCAGCTTATGGTAGGGGAGGCTTTTCAACGAATTTACGTTTTAAAGTTACAATTATTTTGATTTTAAAATTGGAAAATGAGAATGTATAATTAACTCGTTTAGGTTTTAACTGTTCCTCAATTCCACTTGAAATGACGGTACAAAAAGCTGAAAAAGAAATGTTCTTAATACACTAATTTCTCTTGAATTTTTGGGAAAAAGTAGTTTTCTCAAAATGTTGCGATGAACTATATTGCTGAAAAAAATCTGAAAAATTAATGTACTGAAAAATCTGATTTCTTTTAAATTTTTGGGAAAAATATTTTTTCTCAAAATTTCGCGATGGACTATTGCTTAAAGTTTTCAAATCTTCCGAACTTAGCGTGACGTTATCATTACATGCAACTATGCATGCTCAATTTTCTCTGTCATGTAAAACCTAAATTGTGACTTATAGGCGAAATATAAAACATACCCAAACGCGCTTAACAAAATAAATTCTAGAATAAGGAATTTAAAAGCAAAGAAAACGCCAAGAAAATTCACCATATCGACATTGAAATATCGATATGGTGAATTTTCTTTGCGTTTTCTTTGCTTTTAAATTCCTTGTGAACTTGCGATATAAGCAGACTAATAATATAAGTACTTATATACGATCTAAATTCTATAGTGTAACCGAAAGTTCAGCATCTTCGGAAAATGTTTGTTACAGTTTCTGAAATGAAATCTTTACTTTCCAGCCAACCAGCCTACATTTGTGATAATGTTTATGCATGCTTCACATCGCCTGGGCGAGCCTAACAAATGGTAAATCCGTGTTACTCAAGACTGCCGTTGCCCCGGTACATAGAAGAGCTTTCCCGTGTTGAATGTGGTTTAAGTCCTCCGTAGACTTTGCAGAATATTCTGATACAAAAGTTTCAGTATGCCTTTGGTTATTTTTTATCAAGATCGTAAATTATTTATCTTTTCTGAGGAAAATTGAAAATCAAGACGGGAAAGTTAGAAATGAATATCTAGGAACTAATTTTTAGTTTGCTACACTTCGGTATACATGTTTGGGATTGAGCAGGGAGAAGAAAGGTTAGTAATACTTGATTGGGAATTAATGCATTTTGTGAGTTTATGCATTATAGCAGGACATACTTGGTGATAAAAAAAGAGAGAAAGCGCGACGCGTATGATTTCAGGTGAATTTAGTTCCAAAATAAATCTGCTTACAAATGCATGCATTACATCGATGTTTAAAAAATTGTCACTGTCAGTGAAAAGATTGAAGAAACATCAGTAATACGGGTCAATCATTGTATTTGATTACAGTGAATAAGCCCGGATGCTGCATCGCTTATTTCTCTCCTTGCAATCAGTCTAATGGATTTTAGATTGACTCGGCTCCCTTTAAAAAAGACCAGATGTCTTGGTAATTGTAAAGTTTTTAAGAAAGGAACTTAGAAATATACTGATACTGTGAAGTATAGTGAATAAATTTGAAGTTAGAACTTAGAATTTAATAAAAGGCACGATTTCGAGTGTATAATCCTGATCATGTATGAAGCAGCAAGTCAGAGTGTTTTAGAGTAAATGAAAGACTGTAATCTAAATGAATTACAATAAAGTATACTACAGATGGATATTCAGTTCATGAACAGAACTTTGTTCCAAATTGAATTTTGGTCAGTAAAAGTGAACCGGCTCCGGTTATTTATTTTTTTTAAATCTCAGGGATCAATACGAAAAGAAATTTCCGCACTTGTAAGCATGTTACGACACTGCATTAATAATTTATTAAATTATTAGTTTCAGTGTCGCAACATGCTTACAAGCAAGGAAATTTCTTGAATAAATTATTATGATTGAATTACACATTGAATAAATTATTATGAAGGAATTTAGTATAACAAAAAATATATGAAACACCCATAATAACCATCTTAATGGACTCGGGGAAACAATTTAACTAAATAACCGGAAAATTTTGATAAACTTGTGATTACTTTTCAAAATATCCAATTTAAGTTTCCTTGAATGTCAAACATGCTGACTGAAATAAAAACATTAATTATTATCACGATTTTTTTCCCTTGAAAAACGAATAAAACAGAAACAAACTCAGGATTAAAATACCTCAGACTTTTTTTCTGATAACATGCTTTTATTTTTATTATTTTTAATCAAAATTCATGTTTAAAGTATTGACAGATTTCATATGAGCACCTCAAAACGATATAATTCAAGCAGATGGTAACAATCGTTGAATTTTAGTACAAATTGAGAGGTTTATATCATATAGTAATTAACTTGTTTTTAGCGCTAACTAGCATCGGTTTCCATCGAGAGCTCAACCAGGCAAAATAAATTTTTCGCCGTATCAAATTCTGCTTATTCATCAATCTTGCCTAGAGCTGTCCGATCGTATATGCAGTGATCAATATCACAAAAAAATTAGCTTAAAGCGCTAAACAAACACAATTATTTATAGTAAACTCTTTTGATATTCAGACAACAAAAGCCAGCTGCATTCGCAGTTTCGCACTGCCATGTATCCAGACCAAGTATGCCGGCTACAGTATATTGGAACGTTGCGACGCATCGGCAACGGCAGCTAATATCGTCTGATATGCTGGACACTCGTGATATTCTGACGCTGACGGATAAGGCTAGCATAAATTTGTTTGTTCTGTTTACAGAGTTCGGGCCCTTGTCCAGCAGTATAGGCAGTGTGAATGATAAGGTTTACGTGGTGCGAGTGCGAGATTAGTATATGAGTAGGAGAAAAGAGGGGTGAAGAGACAGTAAGCGATAGAATGTGAATGCTGAGGAATGATGAGTAAGCAGAAAAGGCTGTGTACATTAGGAGTATGAAAGAGCAAGGGATGCAATGAAAGCAAATAAGAAAATAATTAGTGACAGAATGTATCAATAAAAGTTGGAAAAGGATGGAGAAAATGAGTAAGAGGTGCACCAATAAATGAGAAAGTTTTATAACGAGGAGGGACAACGATGAAATTTTGGGTGGTAAGATCGACATCTGAGAATTCGATGATAAGGAAATAGGGAGGAAATATTGAAAACGTAAACGAGTGAGGGGTGCAAGGAAACACACAGCTCAGAAATTCAAATAATTATTAAACCAAAAATTCAAGTTTCGAATCGAGCAGCCTCGTATGGACCCCGCAGCAGCGGCAAGGATTGGCATAGCTGGAGTCGGGATTACAGGAGTGGAGAGTCCCGAGAGCGTAAGGGATTGCTGGAGTGCTGCCACTGCACCGCACGCGGTCAACGGGAAGTAACCGTCTGCAATGTTGGAGACTAAAACTTAGTAAATGGGATGGATCTAATATTTAAGAATTGTACTAGAATCAGAGTTCTAGAAGATATAAACATAATTTAATTCTAAAGTTATATAATGCCTGACATTCCCCTATAAAGTTCACGAATGGCAGAAGCGTAAGTAATCACATTGTTCATTTATCAACTTATTAAACGAAAAGTAAAGGGCCGATCGGTATGGCACTCCATCTCAGTGCACTGCGACCCAGACGCAAAGAGGTCAGCAGGCGACGTATTCGCTCTGCTGCACGTCGTCGGGTGCCCACGACTCCACGAAGTGCCATCTCACTGACGAGGTCGACTGAAGGAAAGCTAGCTGCTCATGGTCTTCATCTTGTGGTCCAAGATTGGCAAATACGGAAGGTTCCATACACAAAGCAATCGAAGACTGTTAGAAAAAATATAACTCAGTACTCACTGTAGTGAGTGACAGAGAGCGCATTTTCTCGTCGATGAAAACTTGAGGTCACGGCCGGACGGACGGACAGACGGACAGACGGATGGACAGACAGACAGACAGACAGACAGACATGGCGAGCACAATAGTGAATTTTTTCCATAAATTAGAAAATACGCTAAAAACGGTGAAAAAACGGTCCACTGGCGTTCTAGTGGCCTGTCGCCCCGTGAAAATAAACAGTTTCGCCGTTTTTATCAGATGTTTTACGGATTTCTAGTGTTAAATTTGAACAAAAACGGCGACACGGTGTTTCTTTTCGCGTGCCGATCGGCCACTGAAACGCCGGTAATACCGTCAACGGTTATTTTTCTAACAGTGTAGAGAGAGGTGGTCGTCATCCGGTGGTGGTTATTGCTGAACCCGCATTGGGTTGGCTGCTAAGGCTGAAAAGCTCTAGGCTGCGGGTTAACTTCTATATATGGTGAAATAAATTTAGGTGCAGTTAAACACGTCAAAAGAGATCATACCGTCAAAAATGAATTTAAATTTAGACATATGAAAGCATTGCAATCACTAGAGGCTCAGCTCTAAATGGATAAATGATTTTGGTTTTTAACAGGAAAATAATGTCAACATAAATGGAGCGTTATAAGAGGCTGAGTAAGAAATTAAGAAATAGAGAGCACCAAAATGTTACCAAAATAAGTAGAGAGAAAGAGCTACGAGACGAGAGAGGGATGTATTAATGATGAGAAGAAAGTGGGTAAGAATGTTGATAAGAAATGCATATGTGTGCGAATGGAGTGACGAGAGATTTAGAGGAAAAGAGTTCAGGCTGCAAGGCGACTGCGAATGTAACCTCAAGCATGCATACGGTCGGCACGTGAAAAGAAACACCGTGTCGCCGTTTTTATTCTAATTTAACACTAGAAATCCGTGAAACATCTGATAAAAACGGCGAAACAGTTTATTTTCACGTGGCGACCGGCCACTAGAACGCCAGTGGGACCGTTTTTTCACCGTTTTTTCTAACAGGGTATAACGTTTGGTTCCTACTTTGACCCGGTCTCACGGGGTTCGCTTTTGAATATAATTTCATATGAATGTATCAATTCTGCCTGATGGCATAAATAGCCCATGACAGTTGCCGTTATGCATAGAGGATTGATTTCCTAGCACGTTACTTAAAGAGATTCATTACAGCTTATTACTTCGTAACTTTAAGTTCACTGATGCAGGGCCCAATTTTAAAGCCTTTTCCTGAGGGTAATAAAATTTCGAACTTTGTTTAATGTATATATTGTATGATTAGAGCTATACTTTTCGGTTAGTCGTCGAGCTGCTCATAACTGGACAGATGGCGGAGAGACACATATGTAACGGTTAAAAGAAATGCAAATTTACATATATGCTCGTATCATCTATAAAATCACGTGGGGAAAGCAGAACATAGTATTAAATACAATATTCGATCACAATTTCACGCATTGCCCGGAACCAAACATTCACCAGCACTAAAAATTCTCCAAACTGCCCAAAACCAAACATTTTTCAACATTCACCAGTAAAAGTTTGTCGTTTGCCCCATTCACCCGAACCAAAAATTCTTCCCCATTTGGGCACAAACCATCCTCGACACACATCATTGCAAAAGATTCTCTCGCATCAACTTGTATCAAACATTCAATCTTTGTAAGCTCGAGAAGAGTGGACTGTATGAACAAACTTTAAACGATTTACGCTCAGTTTAAAATCAAAGTATAAAAATCGGCAGGCAACCGTAGGCCAGTCAGTGGCACCGATAAGTCTCCAAACATTCTTTATAAAGTTTGTTGGTCTGAGGATGTCGTATATTTTTGTAAATGGCCACAGGGACACCATTGGGTTGCAGTCCTGCCAGTTGTTATCCTCGCTAACGAGAACTGATGTCCACTGCCGGGCTGGACCCTAAGTGTTAGGGTCTACGATAACCCGCTCAAGACATGGTCCTGAGGGAAGGGTTATGTGAGATTAGTACTACAGTTTTTCCCGCCTTCAATCTGATCTTGTAGAAACGTTGATCAAACGTTGTTTCAACAAAATCAAATGATAATCGCCGTAATTCGAACGTCACTTGCCTTGAGGGATAAATGAAATAATTAAATTTGGTCAGCTAGTAACATTAAGGCAGAAATTCCACGCTCGACGAGGAATTTTACATAATTTTTGCATTTGAGTACAGATCATTGGTCAAGATTAACTGGCGGCTGTGAATATCTTCCACAGAAAAAAAACTAATTCTAGGTTGCTGCAAGTTCATATATATGAACTGCTCTTAATAAAAATTATTTATATTTGAGTAATTCATATGAGTAAATTTTTAATGTTACTTCAAAACATATGGTGTAGAAAAGAGTACATTATAACTTAAAAAAGAAGATGCCAGGAGAAATATTTCACTTTGAACTCCAGAACAAGGCAAGTTGAAAGTAATTTTTCTTCCTCCATTAAGTTAATAGTCATATGGATCTTTCTTTCTATGTAGCGAATGATCGGTGCATCATCAAGGAAATTTACGGATTCAATAGTTTGGTTTTTAATGATCGCCGTTATTAGCGACTTCTAATTCGTGTTTATCCGTTTTATCCTCAAGTAATTTCAGAATTTAAAGTTTATGTACAGATACAATATTATTGTATTCAGGTAGCAAATCATTCGTTCCTCAGCATATACTCTTTTTCATGCATTGCTGGAGAATTTTTTACACCAAAGTGTTGTACTAAATAGATTTTCACTCATTTGTTACCAAAAGTAATCAAGATAATTCAATAATTCATAGATACTCAAAACAGTAACGATCAGATGAAGAAGGGCTGGAAAAATATAGCCAACTCGGCTGTACGGGAAACGAATTAAGTCTTACACATGGATTTTGGTCAGTCGAGCGTGTAAATATGTCTTCTTGTGATGGTTGGCACTAACTTTCCTTTTCACTTCAAGTATTGCAAATGTTTCGAACCAACATCTACAGAAAATGTGTATAGCAAATAGATTTCTCCTTTTCTTAGATTTTTATAAATATATTTAGCAACGGAAGAATGTTTCTGCCTTCAGTACTACAATAAACGTAGATATCGTTTTGGAACGTAGAAACCACTTTACATCTTTTACTATCACATGGAGCATTTTTAAGCCATAGCAAAACAAATCTGATGTCATTACAAAAAAAAAATCAGATTTTCCTTACGTACGATTTCGAAGACTTCGGGATATTTTGGAAATGTTCCTGTAATATTAGAGATAAATCGCTTAATCCCCAATATTTAATTCTGACCTTCATTGGCATGCCCAAATTTCCAAGATGCAATTGAACATATCTTAGGAATAATCAGAACTTATTATTAAGTTTTACTATCGTATTTCAGCCAAGAATTTATACTGAATAAACAGCAAGGCAATTATTTGATAACAAATTTGATGAATAAAATTTGTCGTTTGCTTGCAGGTTAATTATTAATTGTATGCTGTCCACAGAGTATTTAGATTAAGCAAACACCCTTAACAGTTCAATGACATTTAGCAGAGGCGCTTGTATTGCTCGGAAGTTACGGACGAGGCGTTTGCTCGAGTCCCCTTGTGTTTAATTAAGATTTCTGTTGGGTACCCGAGTTCTCGTAATTACGGAGCAGAGGTTCCTCTAATGGACACCTTAATTGCGTACGCTATTTTGCCATTAAATGTTATCCTAAGGTTTGGACTCTCCAATTCAGTACAGAATGCTTTTGTACCTGCAAAATTAGTTTTCGTTGTTAGTCTATTTTCTTGTATGGACGAATTTTTCATTCTACAAATTTTCAGTAGCATGGTGTTTTGGCTCCCAAAAGTCTGGATAGTTTCAAGAAAAAAGGTTTGGTTGTTAATCAAGTCATTGAAATCTGAATCATGGAATGTGGGATTAATTGTATTTGATTCCGCTCTTCATGTATTGGACAATCGTAAACTCGGAGAAAAGAGTGTGAGTACGTTTTATGAATAGATTGCTTAATAAATGTCTCTCATTTTTATTGAATCTGTTTGAACCTAATGATTTTCTATACTCTATCTTTCACTGGGTTTCTCATGGACCAATAATTGAAAAAAGTGAAGAATAGACGATTGTGTGACGCAAGTCTAGCGAATGAATAACTGGTATGTTATTGATAGAAAATATTTTAAAATTTGATCTTTATTATCTCATTATTCAAGTACGAACTTAGGAATTACGTATTCAAAGCTCAAGTCAAGAAAACAAAGAACCTCAAGCGGTGTTATCGATGCAACGAATGGAAAGAATACTGAAAAAACATCGAATTAAAATATATTGATATTTTCTGTTATTAATTTAATGAGATTTGTGCGTACAAATATAGGGACAATATGGCATTGGTAACACTCCAATGCTAAGTAAATGAGCAAGTTTGAACCAAAACAGGCTGTGAGCGCATTTGCCTTAGTCGTTTTTCCATTGTCCAATATTTCAGTCTTTGAAGAAAACATCAGATTTTTATCGCGACTCCACAGGGCTAAAAATTCAGGTCAAAAATTATAATGGACGCATCCATTTTTGAAGCCACTTGACAGTGGGTGGCCATTTTTAATGAGCTTTTGTCGGTAGCAGGAATGAGGGCTGAATTTAACAGATACTAAAATATCATTACATTCAAACTTGCTTTAAAATAAAATCGAAAAAGGGTTAAATTCAAAAAAAATTCGGCTGTTTTAATAAATTTCAGTTTAAATTTGATGTAGTTTATTTTGAATTCGTTGATATTTTGGTTGTTTAGGTTAGGTTTAGATTGGAATTAGGTAAATTCCAAAATTTGGTAGAAACCTATTCTAATTAAAAATTCACGAACTTCAAAATTTTATTTAAAAAAAAAACACAATTGCGCTTGCAAACGTGATAGTTCAGAAAAAAACATTGATAAAACCTTGCGTTGGCTGTTTGAAGTAGGGAATTATTTTCAGTCTTTATTTTGGAGTAAGTCGGCCATTGGTTCGTTTTATTGGGCATTTGGAAACGGAAATCTTTGCCAAGCGTAAACCCATCAAAGACGAGCTCAATCCGTGGACTTTGTTAGACTGAGCAGCACCTGAGTTCCTACAACAGAAAACTTGGAGAAGGAAGACAAACTTCCTCGCTGACCATTTGCACTAATATAAAAAGACATTAAACTTCCCTTGAGAGGACTTGAAAGCTTTCCTTTAAGACCACAACATGGATCATTTCGAAGTTGATTTTAAGAGCAATGAAAATAAGGAACCAATTTCTATCGTATGAAGAATTTCAGTTTCTTCTATAACGACGAAGCGTGGGGTAATTTCTCTGCACAATTCAGAACCTAATGAAATTGATTTAAGTTGAAGCTATGTTGTATTTTTTACTGTCAGGTTATTTATAATGTTAATACATTGATGAACCTTGCTAGATCTTAATTTTCGTGTGAGTTCGAAATTCAAAACCTCCACCGTATTCCCCGTTACAAAAAAATTAAAAATCGCTTATTTTGAAATAATTCTTTTTCGACATAGATTTTCATTCAAATTTTCAATAAAACCATTCTATTTTAGGATTATCAGTGTGGGAAAACGAATGATCTAATTTCTCATTAATTAATTAACAAGGTCAACACAGCTGGAGATCACCTCGGGGCGCTTCATCATACGGTTCGGTGGAGCCTTTGTTCTTCGTCGATCGGCTTCAAATTATTTTTCTCGTTCCTTGGAATTTTGTGCACACGGCACGAGAACTAATGGTCGGAACGAGAAACCAATCGTCGTTTCCAGTCGCACACCTCACCAAAGGCGCTCCTGGAAATATGAGAGCAAAGAATTACCCCAAAGCTTTTCCCTAACTCTCAGGGCTGGCAAGCACTTGACTGTAACGTAAGCACTGAGAGGCATTTTCTGTTTGCCGTTGTTGTATTGTTCTGGATGAGCGGCGAGGAGTATTAGTAGGAGGAGAGCATATAGTAGGTTTGAAAAGCATGCGAAGCATTAAGAAAGTGCATTCAAAGATACTGTACGGCTTATTGCACCATAATTTTAATCAAATGATTTTATAATATAGGCTCTTAGTAACAGTGCAACAGTATTATCGTTAAAAAATTTCAATAAATTCAAATTATTCATTTTTTTATAATTTCCTTAATTTTACGTAGCTTCAGGCAATTTAAGATTTTTATTACATATACGGAAAAAATGTTAAATACCTGGCAATAAATTATACAAAGCTTAATTTTAGCTTGTCATTTTCGAACAAAGCTCTAAAAAGCAAGAGGTAAATATGCTCGCCTTCGGGTGTGACCGGGTGATACTGTATATGTCTTTACTTATATTCTTAATTAGTGATAACGATGAAAAAATTATATATGGCTGAATTGCTCGAGCTCGTAAGATATGTCCTCGAGTGGCATGAATAGTATTCCGTGACATGCAAAAGCAATGTTAAGTGAGGAATATAGTTGACGTATTTATTTAAATGTCTCTGATGTCGGAGTGAATAGTTAACTATCAGAAGCCTAGTTTTCAAACCACTTGGTTAATCAAATATGTGATGTTTCCCATCATTAATAAGGGCATCAAGGTTGACTGACCACAGTCAGTTAAGAAAAAGTTTAATGTCTATAATATGTTATTTGTTTTTAAGGGAGCATTTTTTAATTTAAGGGAGAGAACCACAAGAAAGAACTGAGCTTGTTGCGTAGCGAATTACACTCGTTACGAAACGAGCTGGTGGAAATGAAAGCTAATCTGCACACAACAGTGATTTTTATTACATATACGGAAAAAATGTTAAATACCTGGGAATAAATTATACAAAGCTTAATTTCAGCTTGTCATTTTCGAACAAAGCTCAAAATGTAAGAGGGAAATATGCTCGCCTTCGGGTGTGACCGGGTGATATATGTCTTTACTTTAATTCTTTATTATTGATAACGGTGTAAAAAATATATAAAATAACAATAAATAAAAATATTGATAACCGGCTGAATTAATCGAGCTTGTAAGATATGTCCTAGAGTGGCATGAATAGTATTCCGTGACATGCAAAAGCAATGTTAAGTGAGGAATATAGTTGACGTATTTATTTACATGTCTCTGATGTCGGAGTAAATAATTAACTATCAGAAGCCTAGTTTTCAAACCACTTGGTTAATCAAATATGTGATGTTTCCCATCATTAATAGTGACAAGAAAGTTGACTGACCACAGTCAGTTAAGAAAAAGTTTAATGTCTATAATATGTTATTTGTTTCTAAGGGAGCATTTTTTTCTACTCAGTGAACCTGTCGTCGCAAGTAAGGTATGAAAATGACATCTAAAACCGAATATATATTTTTCTTTGCACAGAGGATATTCACGTTAGAATAATGATAAAAGAAACAGCTAACCTAATTCGCTATCATAACTTCTTTTCGAGTACTTCGGGTACAATTTTTTTTATTGTGGTTTCAAACTATTTAATGCAATTTCATTCACTTCGATTCCTTTCAGGGTCATTTGGAGAGCCGAACAAGCAGCCAGGTTGTCCATCTCCCGGCGGGATTGTCGTAAGATATTACATGCAACGCGCTCTCCCTCAACTCTGTTGGAGCAAGGAAACAAATTAAAAATTCATCCCATATATATTGGTCTCATAAACATTGCTACGTACGCATTAAAATAATTCCGTTCGTTGCTTGATGCGAATATTCACCCCGTATCGTAAATCTCCGATCTGCGTTGAGCTCTAGCGTTTTCGTTCAGCATGGCACTGACAAAGCAAAATATTTACAGTCTGTCATAAGATAGAATAGGTTGAAAATTTTTGTACCATAATTTAATCGTGTAAGCAATCGGTTGAATGCTAATTTTTGTAAATGAAATCAACAATTTATTCTAGAAAAAGATGATTGTTGCGTTGTTGAGGTTGCAGCAATCTTATGTTTTGCTTTTTGTGTCCTGAAGTAGACGTGTGTCTAGCACCTAAACAGTTAAATTCAATATTGTCTTTTAATATATTAAGTTTTTTAGAAACTTTTAAGCACTTCCCTATGTTGCGGGAACGAATTTTTTAAGGGTTGTGGTGAGAACATCCTTAGGTCATGAGATCATCGGTGTTTCAAAGATTTGTTCGATGTGAAATATTTTGAAGAAAAAAATTTTACGAGTTTTTGTGGATATACAAGTTTCATTATGACGCTAAAACAAAGTGAAAGGCCACTGCAATCCTAGACTGTGCTCTATAATATGAATTTCATATACGTATTATAATTATTAGAAAGGAGCCGACGATCGGCTGCTTGTTTTATATATGATTTTTAATATATCCTCTAAGGACGAGCAAATCGATGGCACCATAAGTGTTCCGCTTCAAGGGGCTCGTTAACGCACTCGAAGACACGCAAGACTTTCATAACATGGGCGCCTTGAAGACTTAAATTGCAACTCAAGCTTTGTCGATTTTCCGATACGGGGGCCGCGAAAACTGCAGCCTTTACTGCAGCGCGAGATAGGCTGAAGATTTTCGAAACGATAATAACGAAAACGGTTCAGCATAATGCATCGTGAAATCAATACCAAAGTTTCAAAACAAATTTTCGTTTCTACCTTGCATCTAGGGCTTAAGATTTCTTCACAACCGTAACAATCACATATTAAATTAGCGACGTATATTTGAGATTGGATTTGACAAATAAGAAATTTTAAGTTTTACTGCGATCAGAGTATTGCATGTTATTCTTTCGGAGATCGTAATAATAAAATGAAATATACAATAAAATAACAAACTATATCACTAAATAAGCCACGTACGTTCAGTACACGCTGTCATAATCTCTATCTTAAGTTAGGCTTATCTTTATCTTAGGTAAAAATCTTCCGAACTTGTACATTTTGCTTTCCCAGTTATATTGATTTATTATACCTACATGTTGCGATCAAACAGAAGATATTGCCTATGAGTAACCCTTCAGTTAACTTTAATTATGCTGTGGGTATCGATGGATGTTCTAATAAATGACTAACTAAAAGGAATTTACTATGAAATTAAATTCCGAAAGATGCAACACATCATCCCATCAGGTTCAGTTGAGGAGGAAACTTTAATTTCTTAGATTTAATTAACTTCTCGTCTCGCTTTCAATGATTTAATGACATTGTTGAGACCTCGCAACGTCCTCAGGCGGGAATGATCAATGGGAATTGTGGAAGGCGATACAAGGCAGACTTAGATTAATTGTTAAGCTTTAAATTAAAGATTTTTCTGTCATCGCAGCTGGTCTGAATTCAAACAAACGGGTTGTGTAGTTGCTACTAATTAATCCTGAGCTGCTCAATTTATCTTAGGATGCATCGCTATTTTTATTGAAGAGAAAGCGAAGGTGATATGAATGGATATATTTCACCGTCGAAATTTGGTCATTTCTCCGAAGAAGTATTAGAAGATAATGTTTTAATGCCAATCGAGCAAATATAAGTAATCCAAAAAATGCCAGGAATTGCCTTCTCATGCATCATTTCATTTTTCCGGCGTTTATTGATTTTTCCCAAAAGTATCAATTTTTATCCATTAAAAAATAACTTAATCAAATAGCGACGCAACAGTGAGCCAATTCTACTAGTATAACTCCTTCTTAGAAAAAATTCAGAAGTTAATTCTTTTAAATTTTCAAACTTAACTTACTTTCGACTTAGATCGGCTACGTATACTCGTATACAAGCCTCTCATATTAATGCAAGCTGGGAAAACATCGTAAACGTTTCCATCGTACGATTTAAAATGTTTTCATATTTTACTATCAACATAATATTTACATTTTACGGGTTTTATTAAAATATTGCATGTTATCACATAAATGTAATATCCTTCATTACAAAATTATTTTAAAAATGATTGTAGAGCGCGCGTTGATATCTGTAGCATGTTATCTCCCTGTCCATAGTTGTTGACTGCGTCACCGTTCCTACAGATCCTGTAGCTAAGGAAAGCGTTCCTATTTCCGTCAAACTCGATTATTGGGCGGCCGCGGCACAATTATGCGATTGGTTGCTCCTGCTCAGATACATAACGACATTAGATGACGGTACAGTGCTCGTCGCAAGCCATACTTCGGTATCCATCTGCTGTGATGGTCTGAACGCTTCCAATAAAACTGCAGCCCAATATTGTTCCACTTTCTAATAGTCTGATGACATTCACATGCTTTTACTCGTTCATAAAATCAACCCATGAAAGAAATATAGTAATTAAAAGGTATCACGATCACGAGTGAAAGAAGAAAAAAATTCATCTTCTGAAAATACAGTTATAGTTTCCGTTGTGAGTCCTTGAGTATTTAAAAATCCACGTGTCTAGCGATCTACAGTAGGTTTTTGCAAAGGATAAAGTTGCAAATTTCGAATTAAAATTGATTATGTTTAAAAAGTGATAATCATGTGAACTTCTTAGTTTACAGAAACTAACTGCTAATTTTATGCTTTTGTTGCTTGAAAAAGTTAAAAATACTATTTCTCTCTGAAAATAACAAAGGCATAAGACTGGTTTGTCTGAACGCTGCATGTGGCTTCATAAAATAGCTTTACGATGCCCCGGAAAATGCTGCAATAGCGGCGGCTGTTGGAGAAAACTTGCCCAGCCTTTAGGCATGGAAATATATATTATTTTTCATCTATTTGAAGCTTTATTTTTCTACCCTTGAACAGCAACAAAATTTTATCTTGTACATTTGCCCCTAGGTTTTCCTAGGGGATGATAATAATTTATACATGTTTTCGTGGACGTATAAGTTGTTTATATATTATTATTGCTGAAAAAAAAATTAAATTTTTAGCGAATAAACATTTTCTGGTTCTATTTCATAGGTGTAGACGATAGCTTATCTTCCAGCTAAACTAACAGAACGTCAGAAAGCTTAAAAAATTTTAAAGCTTCTAAAATTTATTAAAGAAATTTTAAAACGAAGGCTAACATTCATTAAAGTCATTTGATAAGTAAAATAAAAAATGTTCTGCCACTTCCCATCGTCTAGGTGGAGCCAGCTATTAATAATTCATTTAATTGTGGTGCCAGAATTGATTATTGATAATTACTGTGGCAATATGTTTATTCGGAACCATTAGAAAAAATAGTATATGTTAGTTTACAATAAAAAATGTTAAAAATTAATAACAATACTAATTTTCGTGATGAACAAATTTATTTATTTTCAGTTCGTACTGTTAAAATAAAATAAAAAATACTGGAAGTTATAATAAGTAATTAAAATTATGATAACATAATTGAAATATTTGAAATATAAAGTAATTGAAATCCAATACATTAAGAATACATTACATTATCCTCCAATACATTAAGAATTTAAAATATTGCAACTTGTTTCGCGCCACGCTAACTTTATATTTGATGCGGTCAGTTAACCTTTCCAGAGGAATTTCCTTTCCAAGCTTTTACGACAACCCAGCAACGTGTTTGATCTTGGGCCTCAGATTGTTTTTATCCACTCTAAATAAGACAGAAGAAATTTTGCCCGCTCCCTGAAACTGATAACATCAGCTTTCAGTCATAAAAGGTACATTAAATGCACCTTCAAAATTTTGACACATTTTGTGTCGGCGTCACAAACAACTTTGGGCATCGTGGCAAAAATATGATGATATAAGAAATGAGAGCCCTTTTTCCAATTTCCATAGGATTTGGAGAGGAATAGTATTAAGAGAATCTGGAGAGAGGAAATTTTCTCGCCAATTCGTTAAGAATTTAGAACGACGATTTGACGATAAGAAACCGAGTTTAATGTGCGATTCTTACCAATTGATTCCCTTTTTGATCGGCATGATTGTTCCAGGAGCTTTACTCCTTTAGGAATACACGATCAAATTACTGTGACACATGTAAACTAAAAGTATCAGTAAAATATAAATAATATTTTTTGTATTAAATAATCCTTTTGTAAAAAAATAAATAATACTTTTTGTTTTAATAATAAACGTTAGATATCGCAATTTGTTGCTAAATAAAAATTTGAGATTAAAGGCATCACCAAGTCGACGGGTTCTCGATTATTAGTTTTTTTTTTTTGTTTTCTCGAGTAACATTTTTATGAAATATAGCATTTGAAATCAAGAACTATATACCTTCTTTCATTCTGTGACCGAATCAAAATTACCTTAACTGCACGTCAGTTCCAAAACCACACATTCTATTAGATTTCAGGTACTCTTTAACTTATTTCTACGGTTTCTCAACTAGTGTCACGCATAAAATACAGATATTAAAAATTACTCTGGAGTAAATTATTTTTTATTGTTACTGATTTTCATTCTTCAACATCGGATTGCTTTATCATTTATGTATCCTTTTGCTAATGTGTTGGTCATTTTCGACATCGTTAGCTAGCTTCATTGTTAAGAATTCAACTTCTTGTGTAGTTCGTGCCGTTGCTAGCAATGCCCAAAAGGTGATCTTCAATCATTAGTTACGATGTGAGGAAAAAGCAATCAGTAAATGGGAGCTTCAAATGGAAACAGGACGAGCTAATGAGTAAGGCACGGGGGTTACTCGCATACCTTCCATTCTTATGATGTCGGACCTCAATATCATTACCTAAATGGTGCTGAGTAACCTAGAGTAACCATTGTTGAACGACTTATAATTACTCACAAATGCACGTATATAACGAGTGAAACATGTATCCAAAACTTAATATGATTGTGCAAGTTGCTAAAAAAATATTTAGAGTCTCAATTATACCGCTACAGTTAGTGCAATTTAAACATATGAAAGATAAGACTTATTTTGCATGAAAATTTTACAAACGAATACCTGTAGCCTGACATCAAGCATGACACAGCAATATCTCAGCTGTCGCAGGCGTCACGTCTGAAAGAGACAACGGCATTCAAATTTGCCTTACGCAATGTGCAGAATTTACAAACAGGAATTTGTTGGTCCGAAAAACATCGCGCTCCATCGTACATCGTAGGAACTCTACATATATGGTGTGCATTGTATAACAGATACGTAGCAAGAACCTTCTTTTTCTTTTGTACTCGAAGCTCCACGTGCTATGTACATATAGGCGCACAATGTATAACAGAGATGTAAAATTAATGCGCTCTATATCGTAAAGTAACTAATAATGCTTTCAACAGAAAATAAACCATATTATCACGAAGACGGTTAAAAAGTGTCGCGACAATTTGACACCAGTTTGCCCAGTGTAAAACGGATCTCAGGTTTCAAGTCACTCACCGAGCCTCCCCGGTGACAATATCGTGCTCAAACTTCCTGGTTTCTTTTTCTTTGGTTGACTCGTGTCGAAAATTTTAGAATATATTTTTGGATTAGCCTTGCCGATAAAGACAACAAAAGAGAGAAAAAAAAAGCTTGCGTTGCAGGCGTGTAAAACTTTCGACACTGGGTCGAGTTTCAAGTAAGATCGTCCTCGGTGCGGCAGTCATTGCAAAGTTCGTGAGCTTCAAATGTGAGAAGATTCTGCAATGCTCTCTGTTATTTGAATGTTTGTCTTTGTAACGTGAAAAGTTATTCCAATTTTAATTTTATTGACCATAATAAAATCTATGTGCACACTCCAATCCATTAAAAAATCATCAATTACTGGACGTATGTTTTTGATATAAGATAATTTTTTTGTTGATAAAACAAAATGATTTGCGAATTTAGACGTAACCGTTCTTGCTTAAGCTGGTAGTAATCATAATTGCTGATTCAATTCAAGTGACAAAAAATAAAAAAATGCTGGAAAAATTAATTTAAAAGGTGTTCAGTGGTAAAAACAAATGAAAACTTATGTGATGTATGTGATTGAGACAAATAAATAAAAGTTTTCGCTCAATTATTGTAAAAAATGTATTCCGACCCCTACGAAATTTAAAATGTCATCTTCATTCCCATCACAAGAGAAATAAATTATCTCAAGCTCCCTAGTATCAAAAAAATTTTCAAATCTGATTCGATCGATATTACTGTATTTTATGATTCACAAAGATGATCATTGTACTCCTCGATGAGAGTAAACATTGTAACAGTGATTCGACAGTTCCGTTGAATTCAACAGCGTGAAAATTAAGACGAACTCACTAGAAATCTCATGGGTAAATGGCATACTCGGCACAGCGCTGCTTTTGAGATGGAGTGTCTCGTCCACTGCCACTCACCACGATATATACGCCGTTCGGAAAAAACGGCAAAAAACGGTAAAAAAAACGGTCTCACCGTCGTTCTAGTGGCCGTAAGTGAATATAAACCGTTTTCTACATTTTCTGATTCTGTACGGGTTTCTAGCGTTAAATTTGAATAAAAACGGTCATACGGTGTTTCCTTTCACGTGTCGGCCGGCCACTAGAACGCCGGTGAGACCATTTAACCGTGATTTTTCTACCAGTGTAGCCAATTTTCGCCGTCGTAACAAGAAATGTCGTAAAAACTAGTTGATGGTTCAGCCACGGGAGAGTCTCAATGATCATTTCTTCTGCAATTATCTGTTGCAGAAACAAATGTACGTGTGGAAGAAACTGATCTAGGATAAAATGACTTTATATATATACGTTGCAATCAGCGGCTATGTATATTGGAATAAATTCATTCGCATATAAATTGCTTAACAAAATGCGATGATGTTCAAAGTTCTTAGGTAATAATTATCATAGATTCACAATGTCTTACAATAATACATTTTTCATGTCAAAAAAATAAAAAGTAATTTGTGCATTTTTTTGCATTAAAATATTAAGCATTATGTTGCAAAAAAGCTCATTATCTTATCGCCAAGTGAAATAATATATACGATAAATGCATCTGAAAATTACACAGAATGCAAATTATTGGAATCCGCTAATACCTAGATGGTAGACTATGATTATCAAAACTTAGTAGATATTTGTTACACTCATCAGTAGCTTCAGCAGCTAGACATATGTTTTCGACTTTTAAAAATTCCGTATTGGCTACTCAACATTATTCCTTTCGAATAATGGCGTAAATGCTTGGCTTTTCCCTCAGCATTACTCACAGAAAGAAAAATTTTTGTATTTTTGGTAGCACCGCAATGCAGTGCCAAAAAGGTGCAGGAGTAATATTAGCTGGAATATAACGCGTAGAGTTAAGCTTATTGCTTCATATTCTAGCGACCAGTGCGTTAAGTTTCAAACAAAGCGCCTGTATAAGAACCTCCTTTGTTCATGATACAAATCTTTCTAAAGCGTTCTGTAGGCCGCCGGGCTTTGCATGTGCTTTCGCGGTTTACTTATTACGATTGCGGTCTTTAGCTACTGCATTTTAGCATTTTTAATTATCATTCCATATACAAACAAAGAACGAGCTAAAATTTATTATAAAATGGTCTCGGCAAATGCACGTTAATTCCTAGAGAATTACAGAGTTTTATTTGGCGATGTAATTATTATTCTCTTTCTGATTTATTATTTCAGGCAATACAGAATAGATCAACAAATGTTTAAAATACAATATGGATTATAAAATAAAACTTGCGGGGTTTAAAAAATAAATCAAATTTTTGTGGCTTGATTTAGGAAAAACAAAATTTATTGAAATGCTTCAAAATGTATTTCATAAGTTCATTGCTCACGGCAGCATAATTTGAGACAACATATGCAGAATTTCAAGTGCTTCTTTATAATTTCGAGTTGCAAAGAAAACGAATTTCATTGAGGAACTCACGTTCCGAATTCAGGAGCGTGCTGTAAAAGGAAGCCCGAGTTGCGTGAGTCATGATAATAATTCATGGCTTTTTTCAGAATCAAAACAATTTTCTTGGAGAAGAAGAGAAAAAACGACTTATCATGATGCCACGAATTTGTGGCCTCATTAATGATACGTGATTTTTGCACAGATCCGTGATTTTTACAAATCTGTAGAAAATCTGTATTTCCGTTCCTTGATTTTCAATATTCGGTTAACGAAAATTTTTTGGAGGGTGAAATCCATTTCACGGATTACCTGACTATGGTCCAAAGCCCCTTCTACCTCTAAAGAATAGAGATGGCTCTCCGAGCTGGACTCTCAATGGAATTACACACCATCGAAAACAAAGTACTCTATTTTTGTTGGAAAATTTAAATTCACTGAGGTGAAAGTCTTTGAGCTTCTCGCCATCACGTTCGTAGAGAAAGTGCCCAGCGCAATTATTAGAGTGGTATACTTTAAATTCGAAGGAACTTTTTTGACGAGCTTTGGGCAAAAAAATTTCAGGCCACTTTTGAATGCATTTCGGCATCAAATGGATTTAGCGCTAAAATCAAAGTTTATTACTTATTTGATTTGAGAAGGTTAAAGCCTGGTGAAATTCAGAATCGTGAATTAAAAATTCTGAAAGTATATAGGCTATACAAATATTTTTTATCATTCTAAAAATAAAGGTATTAGGATTAGGATCGGATGATTACCTTTAAATATTAATAGCCTCTATGGTGGCTGATTGTCCACAAGGTTAAAAATCGTGACAATCTTTCCACCAGTCCAATTCTTGTTAGATTTTTGAAATTTTATGTGTTTTTTCGAGACCTATTGTTGTTTTTAATCAGACTTGTCTAGTGTGGACGAGGAATGATTTGGCTTCTTGATCGTGAAGCTTGTTTGGAATGAAAACCTTTCCCTTGTTTTATAATAGTTTCTGAATCCAGAGGAGTATAGGAGTACAGTACAGAGGAGAAAATTAATAAGTACAAAGGAAGAATAATAATTATTGCGAATGGATAATTCCGAGAAAAAATTAAAGGCATACAGAACTAAATAAAGGACAACTAACAAAATTGAAAAGAATTTAATCTTGGGTGAGTTCCGAGTACGGAAATAATTTTTTCACTCTCCTGCCATTTCTGTTTTATCTTGAGCGCCCAAATTAAATATATATATACAGTGGAAAAGCAGAAATTTCAATTGACAATTTAATTCGATTTCGCTATTTTAATTGATTACATAAACCAAAGGAAGAGTACCTATGAGTTAATACTAACACGAAAAAGTCGAGTAAATGTAAAGCTTGAAAACCACTAAGCAATGAGCCATATTTACACAGCCTCCACACTTTACAGTGGCAAGCCAGGCTGAACTTCGCCGACGCTATCTTCGTGGAGGAAAGATTTTCCAGAGCCAAAGCGACTCAAGACAAGGACTCTGTTTGCTCATGTACAAGCTGCAGTAGGGAGCTCTTAAATGCACGGTAAACAGCTCTGAGTAACGCGCCTGTCCCTCCCAGCCGACTTACTCCACGGACTTGACACGAGAAAACTCATGTAATTGCATTGCTTATTAGACTCGAACATTTCCATAGGGATTGAAAGCTCCTGTTCAGAAAATCGAACTGGAATTTGACGTGGGAAAAGAAGTGCGCTGATATGAACTAGTCTTTATTCTGCTTTTGTTAAATGTCGAAAAAATTTTATGGGAGCTTATTTTCAAATGGTAAACGTAAGGAGACATTATAAATGACTCCAAGTTTTTTCTTACGTTATTGTAAAGTTATAAATTTAGACGGAGTCTTCAGTGTGAAATTATATCAATGGAAAATTGAAATTATTAAGTTTCTCATTAGCGACTATAATAAAACATACGGAGCCTTGAGTGTGAGTTTATATAAATTAAAGAATAAAGTTACTAATTTTTTCAATAGCGAATATAATTCAAACAAACTTGTCATAATTTGAAACGGAAACGTCACGCAAAAAATAAAAAATAAATTCAGTATTAGGAAAAAATTAAATTTACTGATCTATTGTGCAATAATTTATCCTGAGACTACAACCTGGAGCAGTTTCAAATCGAAGGAAATTTGAACCGATGTTGAGCGCGACGCTTGAGAAATCAACCTAAGTGCCTTACGGAATTCCCAAAGCGATGAAACAATTTTTTTTACTGTCGTCCAACTAAGCAAATGTTCCTCGGCATAAATTTAATTAGAGAATCTTACAGCACTTAAGCCAAAGGCATTGCTTCTGTTTACACGACGGAAAATATGGAAAAATTTCTCGGTAATTGGATTCGTCTCATTAATCATTGTTTAATGTCGCCAGAATTATTATTAATGTTTAGGGTAATGCTCAGTTCAAAACGTGTTCTTAATGAATTCGAAGTAGACGGAGAAAAATGGGATGTAACGACGAATCTTTACGGCAAATTTTTCCGATATCATGGTAACAATAATTCTCTTTCTCACAATATTTTATGTGACAGGATTTCTTTTCTTTAAGAATTATTATTAATAATAATTTATTATTAATTTTCAAAATCAGCAATATTAATTTTCATTATCATAGATCGAGCCTACGGTAAATATAACGTTTAGAAATGTTCCATGAAAACAATTTAGAGGGTTCCCTAAAAATTGCTTCCGAGACATTGAATAAAATTTAATTTTTTAAATGAATATAATTTAATGAATATAATTCCTATGAATTATATTCATAGGAATCATCAGAATCATTATTCATTATAATCGATATTCATTAGGATTCTATGAGAATCCTTCAACAAATTCAATCACTTAGGTGATTCAAGCATCAGAATCTTTGTGTGGCAAGATAATTTCAATTGAGGCAAAATACTCTTATTCCGAATAATTTGCAACCAATTCAAATTACCACGCATATGATAACTAATGTTACATTTTGTTATGCGGTTTAAACTTTTTGTCACGTGAATGTACGCGGAGCGACTAGAGTATAATGTTTCTGCTTAGGAAAAGGTTATTCTAAACATAATATTTACATACACCGCTTTAAAATGTAGTAAATTAGGAATACTGTGGACTCCTGTTTTCAAATTATTCGCGATCACAACTCCTTTGTATTTATTATCTCATTTCTAAATAATCGTAATCTTGCGCTGTCATCAATATTAATTCGATTCCCCTACTTTGTTGAGTATTCAATGATTATTTTCTAGAAAAAAGCTTTCAAAGGCTTTACCGTTAATACTTTACCGTGCCCCTAAAGGCTTATGATGGGAGATGAGCTCCAATATTTGTGCCAGGGCAACTTCGCGATTATTCTGCAAGTTTTCTTTCACCTTTGATCTTCTTTGAAGAGGGAGATATTGTAAAGGGATGGTCTTTGTTGTTCACTCCACGAATAAAGGAGAGGATAGACTAGAGTTTTGTTATTATATAGCAGACCTTAAGATCTTGGGGCCTCGGGGTAGAAAATGTACTCGGTAAAATGAACTTATATGTTGTAAAGCATCATATGTTGTAATTGTTGCAATATATGGGAGTCTGAATTCATGACTGCAAAGAGGCCTGAATTAAAGAGTGTAAAAAAATGTTCACACGAATCGTCTGTAGAAAAAAAAATACTCAAAATTTAGAAACTTAGTCATCGAAAAACGTGAATATTTTGTAAATTCTAGACGTATTGATAAAAATACCGGAAAGCGTGAATAAAATGTTTATTTTCTATTTTAATAATGGAAGTTTCATAAGCTCCAAGAACTCTACCAAAAAAAAACAATATATAAAATACTTTCGATTGACGAAGAAAAACATGAGTTTTTACTTGGGATAACATCGTAAACACCGTCATATTAATATGGTAATTTATTGGGAATTCTGTGAAAGGAACAAATGCCTATTTCGTTTGAAAACATCTTCTTTAAAGCATCGTGAGTTCAGTTCCTTTTCGGCGTTTTCCACTGCACCAGAGAAGTTGATCCCATTTTCAGAGAGAAGAGCGGAAAATTCTTCGTTGAATTAGGCGTTTCACGTTACTGCAGAGATTAACTGACTGGAAAACAGGAATCTGTACTGCAAAAGAAGTAGGCGAGTGGAGAAAAAAGTGTCGTTTTTAGGCTTCATGTGGCTACTCCGATTTCTGGCTTTATGAACGTAGACGAGGAACGAAAAATTTATTTTTACGACTTCCTTTTAGGTAGAATACTATTTTTCCAAAAAAACTATAGAAAAAGGTTATTATATAATTTGATGATTTATATTGTTTATTTCATTACTGTTCTTATTTTTAAGAATCATTCGTCACATCTTAATAAAGAAATGATATTTACTCTATATTAATTTATTTTAATTTCGGGTTATTTTGTAGGTAATCATTCGTCACAAAAAATGCATTCGTCGATCCTAAAAAAAGTCCGACATGTCACCGGTAATTGAAGCGAAAACCGGCATAAAACAAAGATAACTGAAGTGACTATCCCCCAAGTGATCAACAGTGGTCGTCTTGAGGATCACCTATCTTTATATTTCCTCACTATGTATATGTCAATATGAGCGTCCCTTTTTTCAAGGAGGATGCAGTGTCAAGCACGACGCTCGTCAAGTTTAGCTGCTTTATCTCGTTCAATCAAACCTTTTTGATGAAGAAGTGATTGTCAATGCATGCGAGATTTATGCAAACCAATATGTGTCTTTTTACTGCATGTTAAAGGCTTTGTGCATACTATGAAATGAAGGATCTAATGAAAAAACTTGTGCACGTTTAACGATAAAAACCAAGTTCAGTTATTCGGTGCCCTTTAATTTAATTCATGTTGTGAGACAAAAATATATTTAGAAATATCTGTATTCATTTAGGTTGAACGCCCCGTAATTTGTCCTGAGATTTATTTGGGAGAATATAATTGAGCACATTTACCAAACTGCTTTCAGTTTTGACTGCAATCGTGCATTATTTTGACTGTACTAATGGAATTAAAAATAATTAATCGGACGAAATAAATGCATGCACAATATACCTTTTCAACAGCAGATCCATCAGGGCACAAAACCTACGTTAAGGTAGTGGAATAGTTAGTTAATAGTTGTCCTTAAAGTTCAATAATCATCATGAAATTAGGTTCTTGCAAGTGCGTTTAGTAGCACAGAAACAGAATGCATGAGTTTCGATTATTTATTCGGTATAATAGTGTTAATTTATCTCGTATTCTCTTCCAGTGTTCCAAGTAAGTCAACAAGAACATAAGGAAAGTCAATTAGCGATTACTCCTGTCAGAAAATTAGTCGCATGACACATTAATATGTTTGCATTAATGAAATTATTATTTATTAATTCTAATACATTAAATACAATAACGTGACCACCTTCTCTCAGAACGGTACTATGACCATTGTACAAGTTAGTAATGCAAAGTTAGTTTGCTTTGCGTTCAGTTTTTGTTAAAACCCATTTATGAGTAACTCCTCTTCAATAGAATGTAAGCTGCGTCTTAATGAAAATGAGAACGACACAGTGACATGAAAAATTAAAATTCTGCATTATTGTCAGTTAACAGTTGCGATTAGAATTACATATACTTTTTAGTTTTGGGTTCTCACATTGGGTGTGAGGATAAAAGATAAAATTGGTTATTAAAGTTGGAAATTAAGTAAAGTTAAAAAAGACAATATTAGACATGCGTAAGTGACGTTTAAAGTTATGGCCTCTCCATAAACTACGTTCAAGGCTTGTAAGAATTTACTTCAACATTCGTGATTGAATGGCTTATTAAAAAGATTGCATTGATGGTTCACTGTCAAAATGAATTAAAATTACATGCATGACTTATTTTCCTTATGGTTTGCCTTTTTGCGAATCTCGTCATATAAAACCATTTAATAATGAGAAACATTTCTACTACCTAGCAGTTTTCATAAAAAGAATCCATATAATAATTGTGCTTCGCAGCTTTAAATCAGAAGTTATTTGATCGTTCAATAGAATTATTGATCAATGAAACCAGAGATTTAGCGATCTGTCAATACTCTGACTCTGCAAATAAAAATACGCTGTCAGATGGTAAAGATTTGCTTTGGTGCTAAAGATGTTCGCTGTGGAGTACAAACGCGAGTGCTAACAACTATTTGAAGCTCTGATCCTGTCGATTTACTGTGCATTTGCAGTTCAAATAAGGTGGTGTGAAGTCTTTGCTCCTATCGAGTAGAAAACTTCTGCTTCAGACCAAACTTCCCGCATTGAGCTCGTGATAGTTTTTTAATTTTCTACCCAGTTTCTATTGATGCCCCACTTCAGTATTTTATTTTGTAAGATTCGGTACGTGTCACGAATTCCAATGATGCCATCATCACAACATTGCGGCGATAAAACATAAGTTACGTAATTTCGATTGTGAACATAACTTAATAAGTGAAAAAAATTACATAAAACATTTCTATTAATTCCAATATTACCCAGTTATGAAATGAACTGATGACAGATCATTTCTGATAGCAAATATTTGTTATGGATGATAACATGATTGTGATTTTAAATTTAAAAGTGTGCAAAATATGCGCTAGTGATATTTTATTATAAAATTGTTGAGGTAATTATAAAATATTTTTTATGACTCCACTATGTTCGTCAGATCCCAATCCCGTCATATATCAGTAGCAGCTATTTTCCTCCCATGCACCAACCTTGACCGGAAAACCATTCAGTAAATAAGAAAAAATTGCAAATTTCAACGAGAGTTCAATTTTTTTCAGAACTTAGCCATTGAAACGTTGAACATGAAACAAATTTTAGTGTATGCGAAAAACCAAGATATATCTTAAACATATGAAGAATTTTTAGTGAAACTGGCGAATAGTGACAAATATATTACGCTGTTTGCTTGTAATGGACTTGAATTATTGACAGTTTGCTGAAAATTTACATATTCCCTATTTTAGTAAGCATATCATCAAAGTGAAAAGGAAAGAAATCAGATTTCTGATTCTGCTTAAGCATGAATTCAATAGTCCAATGCATTGATTCTTAAAATTTTTTCTCGCTGTAGAGCATTTACAATTTTTCGTTGATCTAATCTTTGGAAGTCTAGCCACGCGTCTGGGCCTGTCGCTGGTGCTCATTCGATGAGAGACTGGACGTTCAAATAAGCCGTTCCTGTCGACGCTTTACTGAGAAACGGAGTTCTTATCCAATTTTTATGTGTTTCAACAAGTTTTCCTGGCACCTTGTATTATTCAGTGCGAGTTCAAGCAAAACATGACTCGAAGGAAATAGTTTATATATTTAATAATTAATTATATCATTAAGTATTGTATATTATATTAATTATTATGTTAATTAATTATATATTATTAATATTATTATATTAATAATAATTTAATATTTAATAGTTTAATAGTTTATATATGCGTTGAGGTCTGTGATCACTGGTGGAGTTGTTGTGTCATTACTAATATTTTATTTCAAATTGATGTGATAATTCATCTCAAACTCGCTATGCCACCTAATATGATGCAAATTCTGTCTCGTATTATTCAATTTCTTGATTTTCTATTTGTGTATTGGCGTACGAATGTATTGTTGATAGAATAATACTATTTATGGTCATATTATTTACCAGCTATGAATTCAATCGCATGTAATACCCTGCGTTCTTCGGTATTAGTAATCCCGAGATTTGATAATACCGTTCATAGCCATTATAATGCTGTTAAATGTTAGGAAATAGTGACACCTTAACTCCCCTTTTCAAATTTGAAACAATTTCCTCTTTTATATAAAAAAATTCGAATCTAATAAGGTTGTAATTAAGTTTAAATTTATTATTTTATTCAAAAGTTTGCCTTGCGATGCCTTATGATTCCAATACTAAAAAGTTAAATCCAAATTAATTGGATATCGAGTATTAAAATAGCCCGTATACACACACAGCTCCATGATTGAAACACTCAAACGCGCGCAGGAAAGATATATGTAACTTTTGAAAATATTGTTTTATTTGAATTTAAATCGCAGATGAGAATATTTTTTTTCGTTTCCTCCAGTCGTAAAATGTCGTGCGTCTTGTTCATCATGTGTACGTGGTGATCTCGCCATGTATGGAGCTGCCAGAATAATAACCATATTAAAGCAATGCCCATTAAAAAATATCAGATCAAACCCTAATTTAACAAGGGTCTCCTATTTAACCATGGTCATGAAAATTTTAGTAAATTAGATTTGAATAAACATCACTTATAAATATTGTTAAAATTAAACTAAATTCCATTGCCTCTCGAACAACAGTTTCACGAGATCGAGTTATCCCACAGCGAGTGATAATTAGTGATCCAGGTAATACCCCCGACGCAATGAAGATTACGGATACGCTGCTGAATTACCTTTAAATGTTTCCGTAGCCGGATATCAACACATGCAAAGATAAAATATACGCACATATACGTATACGCGTGGAATAATATAAAATATTACTCAGCTTCAGTACTCAGTACTGAATACTGAAGTAGATCTTTAGATGTATTTCGTGTACGCAGTAGTTCATTTTTTATGGAACAAACATGCAATTCCACAATAGTCGTTCTCATTGTATGTTCGATCAATTTAAAAATTCTTTTCTTCATAAAAAAAGAATAATTCTTAATTTTTGCTTATGATTTCCTACCTAAAAGACCGGTTCTTATTTCAGTACGTGCGAGTCCTGACTTAGTGTTAGTGCTTCGTGCCTGGCTCGTAAGAAAGTCATTGCGGAAGACGGATTAGTTCTCAGAGGAGGCAAAATATTAGCTATTCAGAAGCCATTTGGCTCTAGTCTGAATGCCGTATAGAGGCAGTTAAAGGCGGTTTTATACAGCAAAAGCCACCCGAGTACCGCAATGAACGTTGCTATATTTCTATATTACCTGATGTACGACACACCACTACTCACCGACGCAACTACACCACTGCTCACCGACACACATAAACAGCCATGAATGTTTATGTTATTGATACTAGCACATCGCACATGATAATGTTTGTTGATAAAGTCAATTTCCAGAGATCATTGATAATTATATCTGTAATTGTTCCATTTTCGTTTAGTGTTTTCCGAAGTTTAGTTCGCGTTTTCCAAACATTTTTCGGGTTTAACTGCGGGCTAGTGAGGAATGCAAAGCGAAATAATTGTAACCACTTGGGGAAATATAAGTGTGAAATTATAGGTAATCTATTTTTTAATTTTAACCGGCCTGTATTATAGTTCCCGAGTAGATAATAGGGACGTTGTCCTAAGTAAAAATAGATTCTATAAATGAGATAGATTTCTCAACGGATATCTGCTTCCTTGTGAATTGTATAGCTAAATCGAATAAAAATTTGTCCCAAAATTCTTATTGAGTATAAAAATTCATAAAATTGATAAATCAGTTAAAAACTGAACGCAGAAATATGTTGACCATAGGGAGCATTTAGTAAATTAGTGTCGTGTTATAAATTGGCAATGAAATTCTAGTAGTCAATTTAGGAAGAAATACGAATTTCAATAATTTTGGATACCCTCAAAATATTCAAATAATTTTTAAATTCAACCTTACCCTAATATTTCATCCCAGGATTCAAAACAAAATAATTTCAGGAAATTATATGTTAACATTTGCAATATATTGAATAATTAAATGTGCCTAATATATAACGACAAAATTTCATGAGTGAACAATCAAAATACTGGTAAAGCGCTGTAATGGTAATGAAGAAATCTTGCCATGAATATTTCCACGATTACTATACTAATTACTTGCTTTTGTTTGTAGGTCTGCTTCAAATCTTATAATCGATAATTAACAGACCACACTTCTACCTGTCCAATCGATCTAAAATTTTGTACACTTGCGTAAATAAGTCGGAGACAATGTATGAATCAATTGACCGAATAAAAAATTAACAAATAGAAATTTTTAATATAAAAATAAATTTTTTATCTATGAAAATAAAATAAACAATTTATTGTCCCGGTGTAACATCAAATACACCGACCTCTTTAGAAGTGTAGTCTTTAAAAAGTATTTTTTTACCACGTTTTTCTTAGCTCGCTTTCGTGTCTGTGATGATCAAATCTTGCAATCGATATTTCACCAACTTTCCCATTAGCTAGCGCTCTGAAACTTTTAGGGAAGCTCAGCTCCCGATAACAATACAATAATCAATAATTTGTTTGCACGTTTCCAGGCGTATAAACTCTAAAGGAACTCACAAGCAGGGGTTGGAACCTTTAATGCACGTCATCCTCGAGAGGATATTCGTGTTTAGACTGCGTATATCGATGATACGCTTCGTATCATCGATACGTACATCAAGTCAAGTAAATTGGCTCGCAACAACGTGTTTCGTGTGTAGCAACGGACTAAAAATGAGAAAATAAAATACTTAAAAAACTAAAAAGTAGAAAATAAAATGTATAAAAAAAATTTTAAAGACCACGTTTTTCATGTGGACTCAAAAGTAGAAAATAATTTTTCGGCAGCTACTGATCTCTGTTTGCTTTCATTCTCTTGGTCTTTTGTATTTCAGTTAAAATATTTTACATCTAAAACGAAAAACGTGGGGCGCATCTTCATTTAGGCATGCCTTAATTTCAATTTTGAATTCAACCACTATTTCTAATTATATCAGCAATACACTTATCAAATGTTCAATGAACCATCATATTCATCATATCAAGTAATCACCAAACAATTAAATACATATGCGCCCCACGTTTTCCGTTTTAGATGTTGTAAAATATTTTAACTGAAATACAAAAGACCAAGAGAATGAAAGCAAACAGAGATCAGTAGCTGCCGAAAAATTATTTTCTACTTTTGAATCCACATGAAAAACGTGGTCTTTAAAAAAATTTTTTTTACATTTTATTAACGCATATTATTTATTTACTTCAACTTGGTTTCAATATTTCAAGATATATTCGCTGAATCAGTTAGTCATGTAATTATTCACTTATTGTGATATGTTCCAAGCGTTATTAGTGGCGAATTACTTACAACGAAAATGTGCAAAAATAATTTCTAATAATTTTCTATATTTTTTAATTTGTACGAAAAATTCATCGAGTTAGAAGAACATGAAATTATATTTTAAATTTTTATACCAATAATTTGTACTATAATACAAAAGAGAGAAATATTTATTCATACGCCTTAATCATGAAGAGAGTTAGCATGTCGGCTCAAATCAGTCTGACTAAAACAGGGTAGCTAAGTAGGAAAACATTAATAAATAATATCTAAATATTTAATATAGTTCATTTATCAATTACACCAATAGTAAGAGTCCATTCCCCTAATGCAAAAAAAAAACTTTTTATTGGAAATGCTAACCGATACTTACAGCAGAGTCTGTGTGCAGAATAGTTAGTACATAGAGTAACTCGGGAAAAATTCGCTAAAGGATGTTAACTAATTCACATATATTTTAATCGATGTTCTCTACAGATGCCCTTTCGCGGGTTCCCGACACAAGCTTGATTATTTAGTAATGGGAAATTTTCCAGCCTAAATACAATGCTTCTCAACCTATTCACAATTCAGGAGGCAGAAATTGAGGTAAGCTCACCAAAGCATGTCCGACAACAATGGCCGAGTTTTCTTTATTCGGGAAACACGGCAACTGGAAGCCTTCGTTGATTAAGGAAGTTGATGGGTAAAGTTACCTCTGCGAAATGCCATCCCTTATCGTGAGTCGCGAGAGCATAAACGATCAAAGTTTTTGATGTTATTGTTCTTGGAAATAGGTTTCCCTGAGAAACATTTGCAATCGTTTAACAATTTACTTTGGAATGAATGGTGGAGTACGCATGTATTTTCTTCCGCTCGAAGAGATGACATTTAAAAGAAATCAGCCAAGAAAAATAGGTCGTATTTAAGCGCTATTTATTTGGTTATTGCAGTGACAGCTCGATGTTTTTCATCCAAGATATTTTAAGAACGAGAAAGATTGAAATTTTATTTGAAAATCACTTAAATAAATATTCATTCTTCTAAGCATTTACAGATTGTAAATTTTATTTGTTAAATTTAATTCAATTTACTGTTATTAATACAGACGCTGTACCTTCCGTGAAATATCATGAAAAAAAAATGATTTAAAAGAGTCTTTTCAAAAGATCAGCAGCCGAAAACGACACTTCATGCTGCGTAGTCAGATGTTGGAGGGCATCAATAGCATTATTAGCAATAAATACGGAACCTAATACCCCGTGGCCAATGCCGTGAAGAAATACGGGAGTGTAGCACTCAATATACGGTTTACGAGGGTCCCGATACATTGGCTTCTTTACGACCTCAATATTTTACAAGTTCACTCTGAGGAACGTTCACTGGCCCTCTCAGTGAACTGCCTAAATAGAAGCCCTGGATCTTAGGCTCACATATTTATCGAGAGCTCAAAGCCAGGACAGTACAGCATCATTAAAGCTTAACACAGTTTTATACCACAGAAATTGTGGGACTTAATAGCAGAGGAAAACGACACGAGGGAGCAAAATTATTTTCAACGGTTATGAACATTTCGGTTTTAGTCGAAATATTCGTATTTGAACATCCACTTAATTTATAGCGCGATTTCGATGGAGTTTAAAGCGTTTAAAACATTATTCGTCACAGCTTGCAAGTTTTGATGGGTTGACATTTTACCTAAAAAAAGCAATAGAATGAATGCGAAACCAAAAACTTTATTTATTTTTTTTTGGGGGGGAGGGGTTCCTTGAAATAACGTTCATGTCAAACAAAGGACGAGCGGTCAGCCTCTACCTTTTATTTTTTTAGTGACCGCAAAACAGAATTTGTACACACTCGGAGAGTTCGGAAAACAAGGGGACTTCGTACGGAAAATTTCGTTCGTTTATTGCGAGAAGAGCTTGGTAGCGGCCTGAACATTCGCAAAATGAACACGTCTGCTGTCCTCGCAATCAGTTGACCACTTCATTTATTTATTGACATAAATTCAATGACTGGTTCCACTAAAATAAATGTTGTCTAAAAATAAGGGCTTCCGAGGAAGTGGAAAATTTTTTTCCGAAAATTGGAAAGGACTTTTTCGCATGACTTTGATAGAGTTTTGCAAGGAGCTGGAAAAATAAAGAAAATCCGGAGAGAACGTAGCGGTTAATTTGCATAAAATTTTTTTCACAGATATCTTTAGCTTTCGTTATTAATTATTAACATTGTCTTATGTATTTAATATGCAATCGCATGTTTTGAGCATCTTGATTGTGCACAATTTTTGGGCTCATTACGTTGGGTTAACAGACAGGAAAATATCTCCAAATATTCGCTGTTTTAATTTTTTTGGCAATACTAAATTGTAGCTTCACAGACAGGAAATTATATCCTAATATTCACTGTTTTTTTATTTTTTGACAATACTAAATTGCAGCTTGAATTTTCCAACACTTTTCTTCTCCCCTCCTCTCCCCCCTCATTACACGCCCATCTAAGCTTCCTCGGTAATCTACATACAAAATTGGTTATTCACTGAAATTCATTTACATTTAATTCATAACTTCGAATCATGCTGTATATAATAAAAATAATTAAAATAATTATTCGCGCCCTAACAACTGTTTGAACGGATAAATTTAATTATTTTAATACATACTTCATTACTTATGTATGTGACTGGATGTTACCATGTAGTGATAGGGCACATGATTCATCAGCCTTAATTACTGTGTGAAATACACTTTAAAGGGGCACTAAACACACGTATATTTCTGTGCGACTCTGGTCAGGAAATTATACTCTACACCAAGTTGTAAATTTCATTTGGCAAAGCGCTGATTAATTCAAATGATAGCCTAAGTTTCTGAATACGTTGGTCAAGTTGGCTATTATCCTTGCGTTACGTCCGCTCGATATTATGAATAATCCAAGACATCGGCGCTACTGGTGCCGGCCCTCGCTCGATGGACGGTATAATTTAAACTGCACGCTGATTTCTGGCCCAATTTTCTATGTTACTAACTACACTTCGATTGTAGTCCGAGTTTCGAGCAGGATTATTCTTATTGACGATATGGAACCTTGCAATGGAGGTGACCTAGTCAGATGTCTTCATTTATAATTGTTTGTATCTTGAATGCCCGTTTCGTGAGAATTGATTGAGAGAAGTTGCGACTGAATATGTATGAGGCAGATGAAAAATTGTTGCAGGATATGCAGTTTTATTATCTAATTTTAGTGATGTATTCTAACAAATTTTCTGGAAAAATTTCAGTGCGCGTCTCACGATAAGTTTTGAATATATCGTTATAAAGTTTATTCACTTCCGTTTAGGTACATCATTTCCTACATAATAACCCTACCCCAAGCAGTTGATTTTCTATAACCTCCTTTTCAATTAATTTTTTAGACAAATTTTTTATTTCAATGTTTTTTTTCCTTTGAATGCTCAATAAATCTATTAAATAGTTTGCTCACTCGCAGTTTTTCACATTTTTTCATCATATAACAATTAAGCAGTGTTTTCAACAGCGTGCATGTGTTGCCTTTTAATTTTTATCAACTTTTTTAAGCAATATCTCTAAATAAATCGCTGGTCTTATCGGAGAGGAAAATTAAATTCTGTATTTGTATCGCATAAGTTTCTACCGGAAAAAATTAATTAACAAGTCCGTACGCGTTCGGAATATCTCCGTTGACGAAAAAATACGACGTAACGGTGTTTAATTTGTATTGACTTAAAGTATTAATGTCACTTATTTGCTTAAATCGCAAGTTGACTAAAAATTTGAAAGCAAAGAAAAGTCCACAAAAATTCATATCTTTATAGAAAACGTTTCGGAGTCCAGCTCCATCGTCAGTTCGTAGAATCTAGAACATACATAGAAAGTCACAAGTTAATACAATTGAAAGCACAGAACACAATTAGAACCTAAATTTACAAGTAATAGGGCATAAAAACCTATCTATTCACAATTTCAAGGGGATAGGAGCTCACAGCTGAATTTAAACTGGGACTGTTTTAGGTGTAGTGGCTATTCGTTTCACGAAGACATATTTCAAACACACTAGTCAACCGAACCATCATATAGCTGTAAATTATCAATAGTTCGCAATTTATTGTATCATTTACTTAATCCCTTTTAATTTAGCTGACAATCTTGAACCGATGCCATTCTCACTCGAAATTTATCTGCTAAAATATTCGTTCATCCCCTCGCTCGTATCCTAAATCAATTTCAGAAGTTAGTCACCTAAAATTTCTTCAATATCGTCGATATTGACACATTAGAGTCTAATCTAAAATACTTTCAAATTTTTTTTAAATCCGTTCGGCATAAGTTTCCATCACGAGCGTATGATATCAAAACAAAAGGAAGGGAACCTGAGTTAACCTGAAAGCTTTTACGGCCTCGGTAGAGTGAATACTTATTAACATATAACCCTCACTTTTAATAAGATAGCAATAGAATATTAGTTTCTGATTTGGAATGATGAGACGCACTCAATTAAGTATCAGGAAAACGAAGAAAAAAAATCAATATCTCGATCATCATAGCATTGCAAATAACATTCATAGTCTATTACTGATTTGAAATTTTAAAACCAGTGTTCTGGTATACGTGTGTTTGGTACATTACCTTTTACGAAAATTTGCATTCTTCATCCGTAAATACACTTATGCTATGAGATGAATGGCAGCTAATTGCCAAACTACTGAACTCAGTCAAATAAATATTGTACGTCTTTCGTATATGATGGTGCAAGATATTTATCGGCGAATTCACTGCATTCTTCAGAAGAAATATTCTGAGCATTCCTTTTCCAAGATTAAAAAATCTTAGTTTATCTGACTTTACTTATTTCTATCACACAAGTCCTAAATGTTTATTTTTTCAATGGATTTACTTGCTGCATGAGTTTATATGAAATGTTTGATAAAGAATTATGGGAACGTAAAAGGTAGTGAATTGGATTTAAATACTCAAGACAAGTTTTTTACTCTAATTCCGAACAAATTTTCCCATTCTCGGTATGAATTAAATTCTTGGTAAATCTATAACAAGCGACGCATACGAAAACAAAATAAAATAACTGCCTTAAATTTACATCATATTTATTCACATTGTATAACAAGGTCTTCTTAACGTATTTCATAAGTTCCGGGCTCCTGGGTTTCCTGTTTCTTATTTTCAATGTCCCTGTTCATTTTTTTATCAGTGGAGTCTAACAGTAACGGCTGCACCACCTGAATATTGCAGGAATGGTCCCATTCCACAGCGACGATTTCTATGAGGTTGTCAAAAATAATCCTTGACATAAAGAATTCAAAATCCACCGGAAGCTGCTTACTGACTTTGGATTGTTGAATAAGAAACTGGCACAGCTCAATGGTGTCCTTAAAAAGAATGCACTTGGCGAAATTAAATGAGAAAATTATTTGGTTTTGCATCTTTTGCACATGTAATAGAGTGATGCGAATTCAACTAACTGAATTTCGGTTCGAGTTACCGAGAAAAAAAAATTTGATAGCTATTTGATTTGAAATTTTTTTCTGAATGATTACACTTTCTTGAACATTCATTCCGTTCTGATTTTTTAACTTGATTTTAAATTTGAATTTGAATTTTATTAATTTTATGTCCGAATGTTATTCGAGGTATGAGATACAAGTGATGTTTTTTTCATTAACAAAATATTTAGGCCAGTAAGCTTTGGTATCACAAAAACTCATGGCACTGGTAGATTGGCCCTGGTTTGCTACTTCCTACCAATATTTTATTCAATTTGCAATCATCTCCTGCCTTTATTTAAAGCATGAGATGTCTGCTTGTGACGACATTTAAACCATCGCTGATAGTCCTTTCTCCAAATCTATCCTAGTAGTGTATACAAATTGTTGGAGTAGATAAAAGTGAATTTTTTTACCTTATTGAACAAGTTTTGAGCAAGTGCGAAGTTCTAGATAACAACGTGCAAATTTTCAAGTAACGATAGGAAACTGAATACAGTAAGAACAATGAGAATTTATGCAATTTGTTTGCATTAAATAATGAAAGTATTTAATCAGAAAGTTATAGTATCGTTGGAATCTTGAGGATCCTTTCAATTATATTCATTATTAGAGTTGTCTCTTGATTAAAATTTCATCTTGCCTTGATGTTTTCGGTGAGCGCTAGTATGGAAACGTCTTTGGCATATGCTTATTGGAATATCGAAGCGATTCTTGAATTTGATAGTCAAGTGTGGTAAGAGGGTTGCAAAATTTTCTCTCATTTATGGTTTTATATAATTATCATATCATGAATTGCGTGAATTTTTAAATAAAAAAATGCGGTTGAGAATAAATACGTTATAAGAAAATTTACATGAATTCAGGCATAATTTATTGTGTTTGAATTGTTATATTATGGTTATAACTCAAGTGCCAAAATTTCAGAATTGAAGATTTCGCTAGTCGCGAGGTGTTCACACTTACAAAGAACTTCTTCAATTGATATAAAATTCCATGGAAGGGAACTTATTTCCTGGGTGACAACTAATATAATTTATTACAATTCGTGAGGAAGGATCAAAACAAACCCTGTTGGTAGAAAAATATTCCGTCGGTCGAGCAAGTTTAAACTCTAAAGGTCAAAGTGACAATAGATTCGCTAAAACAGATTACAAATGTTAGGTAGGTCAGACTCAAATGATTAGCGGCTGTTTATTTCCGCAATGATGGAATGAACTTCACAGATGGCCACTATGACATTTAATACCTTATTCACAAATCTTAAACGTTGAATATGGTTCTATTCTACAGAAATTGACTACTTTCTGACAAAGTATTTGCAGATTGATCTCTGTGAATTGCAGCAAGCTCGAGATGATTGACGGTACGCATGTAATGATAGACGACGTTACTCACAATGGCATCGAAACACACTCTGAATAATGAGCATTTCCATTGCCGTATACAGCTCTGAACAAGGCTACTTTATAGCGATGTTTGCCCTGCAATAAAGTTGATAAAATATGGTGGCTAGGAGGCAAGAGCTTACAACCAATCTGATTCATCATTGATTGAAAATTCTGGCAAACCAAAAAGGTAAATGAAAATATACGAATATATTCATTCATTTGATGTTTCGACGAAAATAATTTGCTGTAATCTCGATTTTAATGACGACTTTGGCAGCAAAAATGATTGATCTTGCTCTAAAAATCGGTATGACGCGTTGACGCATGACATACGAAGAAACATATTTAGTTGAATATTATCTAGGGTTAGCGGAATAATATTATGAATTTTTGATATATTTTAAATCTTTGTATTTACCAAACGTTACGAATTGCGAAGAAAAAGATATTTTTTATATGCAAAATTATTGAAAAAAAATGAGATTTGAAAAATCGCGTAAGGTAACAAGTAACAACAAATTTGAAAAATCACGTAAGCTAACAAATTAAATAATTAGTTCGTTTTATTTGTAAACATTACCCGATTCTAAACGAGAAAACGAAAAAGAGGTATGAAAAACATTTTTTGTTACCTAGTTTGATATAAATTTGAAAACCGTCTAGCCAAAGATTATACCCCCAAATTATTTCAAAGTCAGTAACAAAACTCAAGCAGGATGTGAATTATTTGTAGAGGATATTATTTCTGACAGCCTGTCAGGAATCGTGACTGCCAACGTGGTCTGCTTTGAAGCATTAAAACAGTCCTGCATTAGCCCCCAGGCACCACGGTTGAAATATGGATGAAGTGTTCCTTTTTTATTATAAATCACGTTTCTTCTTGTTATATATGATATAACTAGTATATTTTGAAATATATTTTCATCAGCGAACTTTTTAGTACTATGAAGTTAAAAGGATGCCACAGGACTGTATGAATAGTTAAAAGTCGGACTTCGTTTGGCCAGTCATAATTTTTGGGAATGATTTTGTAAGTAATTAAAACCTTTTCGTCTTGAAAAAAAAATGGATAGATTTTACACAACTTAATTGAATTGAATTTAACTTAAGTTTTTTGTTTATTTTATTAAATATACTTCAGTTAAAAACAAAAAAAGGTTAAACTAAAGCTATATCAAATTGGTCATTCTTTTATTAGGTCTACTGGCGAAAACTCATAGTGAATTAATATATACCATTTATATGCCCGTTCTTTCAAAAAAATCCGACCCATACTACTTACATTGGCAAATGACGACTGACATGTTGATAATTATAAAGGTTAAAATTAATTAAACATTGCATGTAAAGATAGTCTGTTATCCTTAATGAAAATTTAAGTACAAATATATTATAAATTTGATCAAAAAGTTCATGCCTCACCTTGTGATGTATTAATAAGAAGATATTGAAATACTGGTAGAAAAAACCGCAGAGTTGCTCATTGAAACTATGAAATCTCTCTTTTTATGAAGGCATATTTATGAAAACTTCAAGATCAGGCACATATACTAAGGTAATCAAAGTGCAGGGTACGTGGAATTTAGTGATATATTTTGTTTGATATATTATAAAATAGTTTATTGAGTTTTATTATTTTTTTAGCGTGTATCTAGCCTGCCAAATTAAGGGGAAAATGATTGTTATTCAGATTTAATCAATATTAGTGTAGTTTGGCAGAAGCTGTTCTTTAATGCAGGTTTCGTTGAAGACCAGAGAGTATTTCTTATTGACAATTTTCTTATTATTTTTCTCGATTCGGCGAATTAGGCTCTTGATAGGAAGTGAAAATCCAAATATCAGGTTTCCAAGGGACATTTTATTATAATTTTACGACGTTTCGAATGCAACTTCATTCATTATCAAGTAGAGGACGAGTTTTGCAACAAGTGAATTTGAAATTTTGAAATGACAATAGTACAAACATAGGTATTATGGATACAGATTGGAATCAAAGCTTGAATTACGAGAACAATTTTAACGTCCTGACAAATCCGGTAGTTCGTAAATTAATAGCTGGAGACTCCTGCTTGATGATGAGAGCCTCAGCTATCGTCAGTCTTGTGGCGTCTGGGCATCTCATGATGATTCTGGTGTGGGTCTCCAACGTCGCGCGAGTGAGTGTCTCATTATGAGCCTCCCTCATGTGGTTCTTCGGTCCTCCGGTCTGGAGGTGGCATGTTAGGCGGCGGCTCAAGGTGCTGGTCAAACCGATGTAATTTACGTTCTGGAGAAGTCTACAACCTTCTTTGTGGCAGGAATATTTGTAAATAACATTAGTTTCTTGTAATGGGCCCGACTTTTTGCATGGATTATTTTTCATTATTCAATTCTAATAAATACAACTTCAGAAGTATCACGTGCAAGCTGTTCATACGAATAGCTAAATTTTCTCTAAATAACTTGATCATACCTATTTTAGTTGTCAGGGAACATTGCTGTTGTTTCTTTATACGTAGTCTATTACATAATTTTTTTTGTTAATTAGGAACTCAAATGTGCAGATAAATGAGCTAAATTCAATTGCTCGGAAAATATTTCTTCCAAGGCAAATTGGTTAATTTTGACGCCAAACTATTTATTTTATTAATAATAATAATATACAATAATTATTTTAATTAGCTTTTTATGGCAGTAACTAATAAGAATTCTAGCATTGAATTTTTCGATAATAGAAATGAAAACGATGCTAAAAAACTACGTTTACGTATAATTGATGATAATATCCCAGAAATATCACCTATACTCCAACTGGAACTCAAGTTACGGTCCAATTCTATTGTTATTTTTTTTTAACAAAACGAAAGACGTAAGCGTGAACTTACGTTAATATTAGACCATCCAAAGTTGGTCCACAAATGTGATGCAGGAAATTTAAAAAAATATGTATTTGGTTTTAATCGATCTTTTACCGACCACGTTAATAATAATACAACGAAAGTATTCATTCGTAGTACCTCAATTTCAAATTATTAAATCGTTTCGTCTAAGACGGCGCCTCATGTGAAATTTATGAAATGCAAAGTTCAATCTTCAATTTACTTAAAATTTAATATAGACACTGAATGGAAATTCACCAACCGATTAAGCAAGGACTTTGAATATCAATAAATACCTAAGATTTTATGCGATTATTATAGATGGACCTGCTGTTTGCATAAGGCATTTGATGAGTAGAATAATTTATTTAAAAAGTTTTAAGCATAAAATTAACATGAACTCTAGTTTTTTCTTCGTCATAATAATGCAAATCTATTTATTTGACGTAATTGCTGTTGAGCTAGAGGAAATGTCAGTAATAAATTCATTTTTGAACGTATCCACGTAGAATTTCCGGAATTCCGGGCTCCATTTCATGTTCTCTGATTTCCGCGAACTTCATTAGATAGCGACGACGGCAAAGTCATTTACGGCTGGAAAATCACACGGATATTGAGCTTCATTGGCAAGCAGGGTACAGGGCAGCTGGGGCGAGTTGTGACTAAACTGGACGGGGTGAATAGATGAAGTTGAAAACGTCAATGGAAACATAGAGGCTCGTCAAATTACATAATTCACGATCTTGTCGTGTTCTAAACGATCAAATTGGGAAAATAAATACTGAAACCCAGAGATTTAGTTTTTTTGCACTGAATTATGAAAATAAACTAAATTTATAACTAAATGCGATACAACTAAGTATAAGTTAAGGAGAAAAATTTGAATTATACTCTGTAAAATGAACAGTGACTGGTTTCTTAAACTCCGTTGTGAAGGCTCGATTATATAATTTAATTAAGTCTTGATATTTAGAACTGATATCCTAATTGCAAATATGAATATAAACATAATTGAAAGTTCAAATAGACAATATCCTAAACAGCTTCAGAACATATATAAATTGCAATCTCATTTGCTTCATTGGTGTTTGCCCTCAACAGTTCATTGGTTAAGTGAAATTTGTTACTTCACATGAATTACGATATTTTCCTTCTTGCAATTTCTTTTCTTAACCCTCTCCAGAGTAGACATTGATATACGAAGAAAGTCAAGATGCCAGAAAATGAAATTTTGAAATTTTTTCAGAATATTCAGCTAAGATTTTTTGCAAAATTCTGCCGCTTGGAGTCGCAAATCGCACTTCAAGAATTGAACGTGCACTATATTCCAGGTTTACATATTAAGTTTTTTCATAACTGAATATTTATAAACATTAATAGCTAGAATCAATCTAACTTTAATACAATGAACGATCCACTATTTGAAAATAATAAAAGCAAATGAATTATTTGCGCTGGCCTTTACTGGACAATAATATTTTAATTGCGAAGTATCGAGAAAGATAAAGTTTTCAATCGTATGAATGATCAAAACAACATAGTTTTTTATTTAAAATAATAAAATGATTCGCAGCTAAGAAAGGCTAAATTTTTCGGTACTTAATTGATTTATCTATGGTTCAAGGTTGTGCTTTATTTCGCCCTAATGACAAGGTTTCGCCCTATTCATTTTTTATTCCTATCTCAGACTAATAACGGAACTCCATTCCAAATATTTGGAACTGCAGCACCATTTTGAATATTTTTAACTGAAATTAGAGGCATAATTTTTAAGCGATTTTCATCATTTGCCATCATTATGATTTATTTCCGAAATAAACTTTTTTTTGCTTCATCATCTGATAGAAATTATCCACTACGATAATTTACTCATCGACTGCTTTTTACTCATCCACTTATTATCCACTACTTTCTACTCATCGCAAATTATTATTATTGCAAATTATCCACTGCTTTTTACTCATCGAAGAAACTTGATTTTCTGGCTTCAGGCTCAAGGTTCATAATGTGACGCAAGCCACTCATCGAAGTCTCGAGATCCTCAATCCAAGAGCTTTCGATAATCCCTACAAGAAAATGCTGCGTTGTAATGAGATTGCAGACTCGCCCGCTTCTTGACCTGCCTTGGTAAATGCTTGCTTTTGACATCCAATCCTTTACGTCAATAGATTCGCTTCTCCGCCGAGCTTCCGTTCGAAGTGTCAGACTTTTTTCTCGATCAATCGAGTATACAGTTTTCTTCCCTCAGTAATTGGTAAAAATTATCGCAGAATCCGATGAGGTTAGCATGGAGGGTAAGGTTATTAAATCTCTTGAAACGTAGCTTGACTCCTTCTATAATCAATTAATTCTAATTGATAAATAGGTATTAATTACTATATAAAACGGAATCTGTCAACAATAGGAATTTATCGCCATATATAAATAAGAACCTGCGAATTGAGTTTTCTAAGCTCTACGATGCTAAAATTTTCACTAAAAACACTGGCAATGTAAAAAATCTGCAAACAGTGTCGATGCAATAATTCTCGCGTTCCCTAGAATGCAGCACTCGCATCTCACAAAATTGAGAATGCAAAACTGCATCATTTAGAATCAATTCGCGCAAAAACATCACTCGATTTTTCAAACCATGCGCCTGAATGGCGATAATAGCAGAGAAGGTAGAGGAAGAAGTCCTGATATGGGTTACCCATTCAACCTTTGGATGGAGCTTTCGAATATTCAAGATTCGGTATTTAGATGTCAACGGTATTTAGATGTCAACGGTATTTAGATGTCAACGGTATTTAGATGTCAACGGTATTTAGATGTCAACGGTATTTAGATGTCAACGCACGAATCATTTATCAAGATCAAGGATTCACACGTTTTAGGAGAATCACGGCGAAGTTTCACGTTTTTTAATGGTTCTATCAGTGTTATTACTTGATGATACAATGTGGTTTTTATGCGCATGAATTTTGGCTATTACTCTTCCAGCTGGAAGATAAACTTGCGGTAATTTAATCAAAAAATAAAAACGTTTTAGAAATTATCAAAATGGACGTAAAAATTATAACAGCCGTTTTTATTTTATTTTCGAACGAATTGAGAATTGTCAGCCGTTTAAACGAATGTTCATAAATATTTAATAAATCTGTTTTTAATACCAGATTTTTTTAACTAATTTTACTTACTGAGAAATGTAATTCAAACATTGTGAAATGTACATTTCACAATTTCATCCATGTAAATCACGGGCAATTGAAACATAATCCAATATGAGCAACATTCTAATACTAAACAATAGATCGTGCAGTGATAAATTCTAATTTAGAAAGAAAATAATTGCATTAACTTATAGAGTGTAAAACTCATCGAATCGCATCTAACTCAAATTTCCAGATACAAATTTTTAAAACTTTTTTGATCTCACGTTCAAAATTGTGACCAAATTAATTTAAAATTGCAGTGGTCATCGCATTGGCATGGAAGCGCAGCGTTCTGTCGATTCGCCGTTCATGAGGGGCCGGAAACTGAGGAAAATTCGCTCGGAAATGATTTGAGTGGTAATTGCACACAATTTAATTAGATTTCCAATCGGAATTGAATTAATTTTCGAAGTTAATTGTTACATTTGAGTCTGTTGACGATTGTCACAAAATTGAGTGAATAGAGGAAATTAGTCAGAATATGTGCTAATTGTAGTTTAATTTTGTAATTTTGTGCAATATTAGTTGTATAATATAAGAAAAGTGTGTCATTCTCATTGAAAAGTGTCATAAAATCGGCAGGCATCCAAATATGTGAATTTCCTTTTTCACATCACATTACTGAAATTTAGTTGACCACAAAGGCTATCCTGTAAAATTTTCATCAAACGTCCAAAAATTCGTCAGAAATAATAGTCAGATCTATATTCCTTTAAATTAAATTTTTGCAAAAACAAATAAAACATTCCCAAGTCATAGTGAAATTAAGTGATAATATATTTTTCAGAAGCCGTTTATGATGTTTCGCTGAGTTTGCAATATTTTCATGTTTTCCTATAAGGATTTATTATACATAATGATCGGTTATGCGAATTAGCAAATTGTTCAATCAAATCTTCTGTTCGAATAACTTTTCAACAGTTTCTCCACACTATTTGTTCAGTCAAAAATAGAGTTCAGTTGTAATATGACCAACGCCATCAAATTCATGTAAATTATCCAACCTTATTACACAGCGGTGATAATTTTCGATGCTATAATAAGCTCAGTAATAGGAAATGTACGAAGTCGGTAACGTTGGCTAGGTGAATTCAATGAGCATAAATTCTCAACTTCAAAAGTTAGGTTTTCAGATGGACGAATTTGTATGGGTTGATCAGTTAATTAGTACGGATCTGGCAATGAAGAACTTATGTTGGGATTAATAGTGATGAAGTTTCTTCTGCACTTATTTATTTAGTTGAACGTAAAAGCCAGGTATGCCCGAGTTCCAAAAAATTTAGGCCGCGACAGTGATATCGGATGAAGGATTAAGTTAACCACAAACAAATCAATATTTGAGGTTTCGATCAAAAAATTGCAAACGTCAGAAATTGCAATGGATTGTGAAGCTTTCCGTGAACGCCCTAATTAACTGCAAGTTAATGCGCTGAAAGTTAATTTAGTTTCAGTAGGATATCTTTATTTCCATTACCAGCACAGTCCTCGAATAAATTATCCTCATGCTTTTCACGCGAGCTTTTCGAATTAAGTGCTATTGTTCTATCATTCATTATAGTCCTCCCTGTTGACTTGAAATTCAATTCATATGAGCATTCAATTTCCCTAATTGTATTATATAGCAGCGCTCCCAAGCCGAAAAAGAGTAATGGCTCTCAGGGAATACTTGCCTAAAAATGCGGCTGTAGTTATGAATTTATCGTGCAGAAATATTCACGGTTACTGCTTGGAAATGAATTAAAACTCTTCATTTTTGCGTAACAATTTTGTTGGCATTTAGGAGTTTTGCCAGAATGCAAAACAGAATTGAATCTCAATGGCGGTATGAGAATTTTTGAGCTTGACGACATTTTTTGATATTAAAAGAAAGAATATGTAGATTGACATTACGTAAAACGTAAGCACAGTTATAAAATTATTATAATTGGATTATAATCAGTACGCAGGAAGGTAACTAGGTAGGGAACTCCTGGTATTAGTTACCGCTATTTCCAAAATTTATTTTTTTTGGCTCCTTATTGGACAGCTTTGCTTTATTTTATACAATGAAATAATGTAAATGAAGGAAAGAATAAGGTTGATGAATATTTAGTATTTTTTAAAAAAGACCTTCGAATATTTACTCATTAAATATTAATTTATCAAAAATTTTAGTTATTAGCCTAAATGTTAACACAACACTATTGAAGGTAGTGGGAGAGCAATACTGCGTAAAGCACCGAAATATTGTTTTCGTTCCTGACCAAAGTTACGAACAACTGAATATTCACTCATACGTCGAATAGAAGATTGTCCATTTGCAAAATTGTGCCATATATAGCGCAGTATGTACAATCAAAAAGCCTTCACTATAATTGTGTTGATGAAACGTATATAATACAAATACAAGCTTTGCACTGTGATTGCACGTTAAGTGGCAAGCAACAGCATCGGACATCAGCTGACTCATGGGAGCGCTAGGGCAGATGCACGGAACATGTTCAATGTTACCACCGGGACCCGAGGGCGGGGTGACGAATATATAAATGACTTGGAGACGGAGGACGACGAAGGCGGCGCATCAGCGTGGCCGTGGACGACGACGTCCTAAACTTGTCATAAGGTCAAAAGTAGTTCACTGGTCATAAAAAAATTTGGCTCCACAGCTGAAAATGACAATTTCATCCGTCAGTTTCACATTTTGCGCAGCCTTACGATCAAAAAATTCTTTCTACTCAAATGCGCAGGCGGAGTAATCTTTTTAATCTGCACATGAAAATAGATATTATATGTTTCCAGTTTGTTTCCTATCCTTCTGAATCCGGCAGTGTACGCTCAGTGCTGGAAACCATTCAAATTGGTAATTAGTTTGCTGTGATTCATACAACTGCATTGATTGGGTACTTGAGGCTACATCAGTTTCAGCTCGTAATTGTTTCGAGCACTTCGATGCAACCAATCATATAAATGATTGACACTATTTCCAAAGAGCAATGCACTTATTGCTCATGCATGGGTATGTTGACCAAGTTCGGTCTGACCAAAAGACCAATAATTAGCACTACGTCTTCTCGCTGCCAGTGCTATATGTGTAGTAAAGAGTGTCAATTTTGACAATATGACTCATTAATTCTTTGAGATGCACGAGTTTGGAGAAAAGATGTGAACCGATACTTTCTCTTCGATTTATTTACTTCAGTTATTTACTTACTAGTCTAGAGAACAGATTCAGATCATCACACTGCAGGAAAGAACGATGGATTGAAACATCCAACTGCCGACCATTCCATTAAATCTGCGAAAACATTTGATATATTTTGACGAGGGGGTAGTTTACCTCATGCATTCCTTTGACAGCGTCTCAGAAACTGGAAATCGCTTAGCAATTCAACAAGATATAATTTGTCAGTATTTGAACTGATGGGATTTAGATGAAGACGCACGAGTCTTGAACACCTAACAAGTAAAATTCGATGTACTTATATTTGAAGCAGCTCATCTCTTTAATCGGTCGGGAGGTCTGGCAAATTAATAAAAATTATCGTAGAAGTTTACAGGCAAAATTCAAACGATATTTCATTCATTCATATGACTGCTTGAATATATTGAAAGGTTGTTTATTTACTGACTAATTTTTTATTCACTCTGAAAACAAGTTATGAAGGAAATAGATTAAATGAAAAACGAATATGTTTTGCTAACGTGAGAGAGTAAATTTTGTTTCATTTTCAGACCAAATCGAGGATCTGAACTTCGACCGCTTTTCAATATTGCAGGCGAATTGTATTCAAAATTCATCGTTGCTGCTATTGCATATTTCTGGTGTTTCCTGAACGGGATATTGTCTCGGTTGACATCAAGGTATCACTAAATTTAAAATACAACATCTGCCGAGGGTCATAGAGAGGGAAGCTCCCCTTTCTATTGTTATTGGGAGTTTTCCTCGAGGGAATGGTTACCTACAAACAACTATTTCAAAATTCCATATACAGCATATGTTTCAGGTTCAAATATTTTGTGTCGATTTCCAAAGGCCGATGTAAAATATAAATTTGTGTTACATGTGTTTGAAGTAGCTTCATGCTTCAAATACGAAATTTAAGAGGAATGTACATATTCAGTACAAAATTGTAATATGATAATAAATAATTTTACTGATGGCCGCAAGACAACGTAACAAATTAACACAAACAAACAAAACAACTAATATATTTTCTACTTCACAGCGTGGAATACAAGCTAATATGACGGATGCTTTCGTAAAAATAAAATATTACTTTGAAAAGTTCATATAATAGCCCGACATCATCCATGTAAATAGGATATCTGTTGGAATTTACCCATGAAAAGGGAAATTTTCCAATTTCTTCCTCGTCGTAAGAAATAACAAGTTATGATATTTTATCTGTACATTTTTCAATTATTGCTATCCATTGCTGAGTTAATGTGTATTGACAACCCGCATTGACAATCAAATCCGTTGATATTCCGTAATTTTTGCATATCATTACTATTTATAGCAGTTCTACCCCCCTATGAAGAATCATATTCTTTTTCTGCTTGTCTGTTTTATTCACAGCAGAATTTAATGCCTTCGCACTCAAGTGTGATAAAAGTTAATTAAAGTACGCACTCAAGCTTATTAATTAATGTACGTGGTTGTCCTAGCAAATATCGTTGGCACATTCCTGAAAGACAGCAATTTAAGATTTTTATTTATTCATCATGTATCAATAAACAATCCATATTGACTCGAACAATTTGTCCATGAATTGAGAAAGACAGTTGTATTTAGATTCGTAAAAAGCAAATTTAGGCAACATATGTACCGTAAATTTTTTCCTTAGAACGAAGACAAATTTTAGGCACTACTTGCAGACAAAAATTTAAATGATGAAGATAAATTCGCATTGCAGATCTCCTTTTCACAAATTCTGAATAATTTATTCAATGATTGGTATTTTCACCAATTCTCAATGGATCATTGAAATATCACAATTACACTGTACTTATTACATTGGTATAAGTTGTCATATTCCTTGTCTAATTGATTTGGTTCATGCCGTCTCACTCTGGATAAACGACTATATGTCTCACACATGACGAACGTTTCTGTCTCACACATAACGAACGCGTCTGTCTCACACATGACGAACGCGTCTGTCTCACACATGACGAACGCGTCTGTCTCACACATGACGAATGCGTCTGTCTCACACATGACGAACGCTTCCGTCTCATACATGACAAACGAGTCTGTCTCACACATGACGAACGCGTCTGTCTCACACCTGACGAACGCTTCTGTCTCACACATGACGAACGCTTCTGTCTCACACATGACGAACGAGTCTGTCTCACACCTGACGAACGCGCCTGTCTCACACATGACGAAAGAGTCTATCTCACACCTGACAAACGAATATTTCTTGCACATTGCGACCGCGTCTGTCTAACATGTCAGTTTAACCTATGATGAACTTGTCAGTTTAACCCATGACAAACGTGACATTCTAATTTAATTGTCATTGCCTAACACATGACAATTTAACCTATGACGAACTTGTCAGTTTAACCCATGACAAATGTGACATTCTAATTTAATTGCCATTGCCTAACACATGGCAATTTAACCTTGCCTAACACATGACAATTCAACCTATGACAAACTTGCCAGTTTAACCCATGACAAACGTGACATTCTAATTTAATTGTCATTGCCTAACACATGAAAATTTAACCTATGACGAACTTGTCAGTTTAACCCATGATAAACGTGACATTCTAATTTAATTGTCATTGCCTAAAACATGGCAATTTACCCTATGACGAACTTGCCAGTTTAACCCATGGCAAACGTGCCAGTCTAATATAATTGACATTGCCTAACACATGGCAAATGTGAAAATTTAACACACGAAAAATTTAACACGACTCACACGTGACAAACGTGTGTGTCTCTCAAATAACAAATGCGCAAGTTGCTTTGCTACTCAAAACGTCGCAGAATTTCTTGCATGCTAGGCAGCGTCCAGCCCTCCAGAGGCAGCTGGCAAGGCGCGGCCACTTGTGAAGTTTTGAAGTCCACCAGCGAGAGAAGTCGGTTAACATTCAAGACGGTCCACAAAAATTGTTCCAGCTACGCTAATCTTGTTAGAGTTGCATGCATGATCAATGATGGTCCAAGAAATGTCTCCTACGAATGTGCTGCTGGAATATTCTCGCTGAAATTCGTGTTCGGCGATCAAAGAGAAGCTTCTTATTCGATGATCGCGTTTTCCTATGCGATGTATAAAGGAACTTAGAGGAGACTTTTTCGAGTTTGAGAAGAGAGCTTCATAGGAATTCATCAAAGACCAACGGAATAATTAGCTGATCTTAACTGCTAGTGCATACTTGCGTTTAATTATAATGCTGGAATGATGTATTAAATTTAGGCTAAAATTAGATTTTGCCGGTGATGAACATTATTTCTAAGCACTCGATGTAGTTATTCTTTTTATATTATACGAGACACATGGGCGTAGCTAGTTACGTTAATCAGCCTATAAAAAAAACAATTTTATATGATTTAGGTGGAATTCTGCCTCTTTCCACTTACAGCAATCACTCACTCTGAGACTATAGGTTACGAAAAATAATTACTCGGCCAAGTTATTTCTCCATTATTGAATGGGGATTAAAGGCTTTTGTTTACCCTAGGTTTATTTTGATTTATTACCACATTGGTGGCACTTGTCTGGTCAGTGACTGGCAGGAAACCTTCAGGAACCATTTTCAAAAGGATACATTTTCTTACTGTGGCATCACATAGAAAATGGCTAACATTGCGTTTACATTAATAGTGAGTTACTCATACGAAAAGTTGCAAGTAAAACCCCTACCACTATACAATAAATATAGAATTTTTAATTTCATTTGTTAATATTCATTAGTTTTATTTTTTTGTGTATTTATTCTAACAGCTAAAACCATCAACGAAATATAATTTTATGACCGTTAAACATCTACTGAGGCAGAATTTCCAATGAGACAGAGCTTGGTAAATTTGCAAATTATATATAGAAGATTTTTTAGAACATTTCATTGGAAATCCCGCTAAAGTTTCTAAAATAAGACAAACGCCTCTCAAGCTCTACATCAAAAATAATATTTCCGTCAATGCCTTTCTCACAAAAATTTTAATCATTTCTAATTTTTGAAAATTCAGCATTGAAAACTATTTCATTAACACGTATCCATCAAGAAAGTCGATCCAAAAATCAAAGAAAATTCAGAATTTGTACATCATACACACTGAAGAGTTTCTTTAAGGATAATTTTTCGTCTCTTTGCGAGGTCAGTCGACATATTATGAGACATCTTTCTTAGCTCGTAATAAGAACAGTTACTGATGTTCACAACTGCTTCTTCTTCTATGAAATCGAGTGGAATCGAGAAAAATGGATAGGCGGAATTTTAGGTCAACAGAGCGATCCTTTCATCTGATAAAAGAATAGCTAAAGAGTAACGTGGGACAAAGTTTTTATTTGATGGTCGGTAATTCAACGAAATATAACAAAGGTTCATATTTATCTGTATTTTGATCATCCGTTGATGCTAAGAAGAGATATATTTTTCGTGGAAGATCTTCAGATGACAGCTGGGCGCAAAAGGCTTCCGTGACAGACGGTGAACGTTTATCATATTTTTGAAAATAATGTGCATCATTTAATATATTTGTGGTAAACACAATGACCTTTTCATATGAAAGAAACTCATGGTCTCGAGACTCTCCGTAAAGCTTCATGTTCGAAATAGGTGATAATTTTTTTATTATTCAGGAAATTTATTTCGGCGAGGTTTTTTCGTGTCCAAACGGGATAGTTTTATGATTGAAAAATGCAGTAGCGACTGAAATAAATATTTATGAATCTATACCGCAAAATCGTTCATCAAATTTATCAGGGTCTTTCACACATTACAGTTTGCGAAATTCACCTCAGTTACATTTTTCTTATGGTGTTTCAAAGAAACGACAAAATTTTATGCTTCATAGTTATACGCTATTAGAAGAAAAATTAGAAGAAAAACATACAGATAAAATAAATTGAGATGGCAATATTGATCATGTATGTGATTACAGTCAAATTTTTTTCTGAATCGGTAAGTGAGACTTCCAAGACAAATTTATTTATCAACAAGTAACGCTATAAAGGTCTGCACATGCAATGTCTAACCTAGATAACCGTTTTTGTCATTTTATCTATAAAGTTGTTCGCATTGATGAGACTATTAATCAAATCTTTCAGCAAATAAATTAGTTCCTAGGTTGTTTCAGGGAAAAGTAAATCTTGTCTGGTATCTTTAGATGGGCTGGTATATATAGCCCTTCAGTTAACTGCATGCAATCCAGACTCAGTAAGTTTCGTTAAATAAGTTTAAATATTTATATGACACCCATGGCTATCTGTGCTCTATTTGAAGTTGGTGAATATTGTGAACTAAACCTTCTTTTTAAATATAATTTACTTATTTTTACATGAATGTGGAAAATTTAGTAAAGAAAGCCCCTCAGGAAATCAAGTCATTTACGCGAAAGATAGTGAAACAATAAGCGGCTAATTTAAAACACCATGAAACTCACCATTTATGCCTATAAGATAAAACATATTTCGATTTGAGCACTATTAATTAAACTAAAATTACTGGAATTGTCTAAATAAACTGTCAAATTGTTGGAATTAATTTTTCATTGCCTCTCAAACGCTACAAGCGCAAGCGGAAATCCTACCAATGTTCTATTTATATATAAATGAAAGGAATTTTTTCGCATACGAATAAAGCCAGTGTTAAAACTCCACTTGAATGTGTCATCCATATTAAATTCCATGGGTGAATGCCAAACAAAGAACCGACGCGCATTTGTTTGCCAATTTGATGAGGATATTTTCATATATCATTGCTCTAAATTATGAGCCAACTTAATAAAGCCTATACATTATATTAAAAAATAGGGTTTATGAATTGTCTTTAATTTTTTATAATTAAAACTGTAAATCCAACTATGAAATTTAAACTAGAATGAGCTAATTTTTATTTATTTTGTTTTGTTGCAGACATAGTCTATGTCAATGAAATAAAGAAAATTGATGCGAGAAAAAAATGCATAACATAAATCATGTATTAATGATTAAAGGTTGTTATTTGATAAAAAATATTTACACAAACTTTACGAAAATCTTTGTGGAATTTACTTAATTTGAAAATATTTGGGCATCTTGCTGGTGAATCTATTTTCATTATTAATATTATTTCGATGCATGTTGTAAAAAATGCCACTATAATGTCGACCAAAGTATTTTCAACGAGACCAGATTCATCCCTCAGTTTTCATTAGAATATATTTAGGATTTGTTTAAACTCCTGAATTTTCCCGCTTTGACATCTGAAATTGACCATTCTCATTCAGTTTTCTACCTCTCCTTCTTTTATTTGGCTAGGAAGAACTCAGGACGAACTCATGGAAAGTTTAACTTTAGTTTCGCTTAAATTGTCCGGGGAGTCTCATCCAGTCTTTACATATAGAGACGACCACGTGGAATTAAGCACTGCTCTGTAATTTGTGCCAAGCTTCATCGCAACAACAGGCATTATTCGAGAGATTTCTGCCTTTACGGAACACGAATAGTGACAAAATTAATAACTGGAATTATAGGATCATCGAGGATTCCAACAAACTAAATTGTTGAAACAAATGGGATGTCACGAGTGAAATTCAAATTAGTTTCTCCGCATAACCGGCGTCTACACTTTAACTTTGCTCACATGGAAGGCTTTGAGTTTAGAGAACAACATATGTATCGAATTTTTTATGGCTGAACTCATTAAAATCAACTTTAATTTACGGAAAACAGAGAGACATAATACAAAATATTCATTCATTTCATATATGGTGATGTAAATGCAAAATGTGAGCTTGAGATCAGAGTTCTCAATTAATAACTCACCTGCTTGGAGTCGGTAATAAAAAAAATCTTCCCCTGTTAAATTAATTCTCGAAGTGTTTTCGAAGGCTGCGATAAAGTAAATTTTTTTATTCTGAGAGCTCACTGACAGTGGTTCATTTAACAAGATCGTGGCCCTTAATCAGCATCTTTTAATTTGTTTCTCAGAGCACTTATAGTGACTTCCGCTCAACTAACTTTGCATTGTGCTCGTGACAAGTTTTAGTCGAAGTTGAAAAGACTTTTTGAAAGGCAGTTTATGAAGAAACGTAAATTAGTCAATTAATAATCCCTTTTTGTCATAATAAATATGAATAATGCACTTTACTACGAATAATTATGACAAAAAACGTTGGGTTTTCCTCAAAATTTGAAGGACATTTCATGCCGCAGAAAACAGAAGTGAAATAAAGTCGAAATGATGATACGGGTAAAAAAATTTTCTGACTCCAATTAAGGATTTTTTGAGAAGCACCGCAAAAATATAGGGTAACATGGGGCAGCGAGCCCACTGCGGGTCACGGGCCCATAGCGGGTTTCTCACTAAGTATGGCAGATATTGGTCCGTGTTCTCTATCGCCTGTCGACAGTTTCACTGGGATGAAGTGTACGGATTTACGTTTTGCTAAGTGTTTGCGTTATTAAGTTCTTTGTGAATAACTGTTTTAGTCCAGATAAAAATTTTTTTGCCGCTAAATAAAGTTTTTTTCGATTACTATAGTTGAAGCTTTTGAAATTACTGTGAATTAATTTTTCAAAGTAATATTTATAGGGATAATTTTGAGACCAAGTTTAGACTATTAGCTTTTAAAATAAAATGTTGACACGATATAAATTGAAATGATACCTAGTGGGGGCAACGGGCCCACGCGTGTCACGGGGCAAAGCGCCCATAGTGAAGTCTTGTGTTATACATCATTAGATTTGTCTCAATGACCTTTTCAAACTATTACTAGCTTTTTGAATTACAAATTACACTTCATATTGCATGATTTTTTTATTTGCCGCCTCAAGGCAGCAGGTTTAGTTTCCAGTTATGCGTATTTATGACCACTTTTCGAGTTATTGACTCTTGCCTTGCCAAAAGTTGATTTCAGTCAACACCAATGATCCAAAAGTTGATGAGAGTTTTTATGGTGTTGGCTGAAATCACGATTAGGTACGAATTCTCTGCACATAATATCTGGATTATGGACGAAACTGGAACGAAGTTTTTTTCTGATCAACTAAAAATATTTTTTCTAGTCAAGGATACATTTTTTCATGTCAAGGACGAATTTTTTATCGCAAGGATATATTTTCAAGTCAATGATATATATTTTTATGTCAATGAAATATTTTTCTTCACGTCAGTGATAGATTTTTTAAGCCAAGAGTATATTTTTTTCAAGTTAAGTATATGATTTTTTGTGTTGTTAATGAATGAGTGAATGTCATATTTTTTATTGCATTTTCTTATTTTTAACTGTAAAGTGTTGTTTTATCATTTTTAAACGAAAAATATGCATTTGTGGTAAAGGGACCATGGGTGGGCGCCTTGCCCCAAGCCCTTGGGCCCATTGCCCCAGGGGTGGGGCAATGGGCCCATTTTGACACTTTTTACAAAACAGTGTTTCATTAAAAATTGAATGAACATATAGGCGTCTAATTCACATCATACATTCCTCATTAGTTGTACCTTTAAACAAAACAAAGAACCACTTCGTATCAATTAAAACTTCATCGAAAATTTAGTTTAAAAAAAGGGGGGGGCGCGCTGCCCCATGTTACCCTATATTCTCAAACTGACAGACGGACTCCAAAAAATAATAAGGCAGTTTCTTGCCAGTGTCATTTTCCATTAGTGATGTCTTAATATCAACTAAAAATTCTTTTAATGTCACGTATTTTTACGTGACCTTAAAAATACGTGACCTCCTAAATTTCCAATCGCTTGGTTGAACATCCTATTACTCTTTAGTGGTTAAATATTCTATTCTAATAGCTCAGTTAATTATAGATACTATCGGTTGAATATCATATTCATAGAGCTCGCTGAAATATCATATCCCTATTACTCGGTTAAATTACCAATTCATACAGCTTGGTTAAAGAATTTGATCTGAATTCACGGTTGAATGTGCTATCCCTATAGATCAATTTAATGTCCCAGTCCTATAGATGTGTTGAATATCGTATTAACATAGCTCGTTCGAATATCCTATTCCTTTAGCTCAGATAAAATCTTATTCCCGAAGACCGGTTGAATGGCACGATATAGATGAGATCTTGCTTTAAATGGCCATTTTACAGCCCAATTATCTGAATGACACCTGATGTAAGGGCTTTACTAAACCCAATTTAGTTTAGACTTGGCACTTGGGTTAGATTCTTTTGAACTGTAATACCAATTTTATTTTTTGCGGAGTCCATTGATGTTGTCAAGTTCAGTTGTTTCGGAGGATATTTATGTTGCATCTATAGTATGATGCATTGAAATGAATGCAAAATTCTCACCTGTAATATACGCTTTTTAATTTCAAGTTCGTGTGGGGCGTGCCAGTCATGCGCATGTTACTTTTAATTGATTCGGTTGTCATCATGCGTTCAATTTGTGTTGGCTCTCGAGTAATCAAAATAAAATATTTTGTACGCGCGTGTGAAGTAATAGGAAATAAAAATTACAGTAGATTATATATCAAAGCGAGTACTGTTTGTTATGCTTCCTAGCAAGAAAAAAAAACGAATTATACAGATTTAGAAAATAAGTTGTTTATGTCTTTATAGAAGAATAAAAATTTCTAACTTTGGGCTTCTTAACCCTCTCCCGCCTGACATGAGTAACCGGAGCAATATTGTCACGCGCCTACTTCCCAAAAAGGATACGTTCCAGTGAGCGCAAAATGACTTGCACTGATGCATGGTTGCCGCCCCGTACAACTTTAAAATGTTCTCTATTGCTTACAAACGTCCTCAGGTTGCTACACTCTATAGTTACTTATAATTTAAGTTTGGAGTTATTTTCCCGGAAATTGACGCACGGCGGTAGAGGGTTAATTCATGTGCAAAAGACGATTGCAATTAAGGATAAAAGTCTTAAGAAAGCTTTGCTCACCTCTTCACACATGCAATGATATGCATTACTATTCCAGTGCCTGGGAAATGAATTCTTGACAATTTAAATTGATGCTCTTAACTGTTCAGAATGAATTGTTTACGATAGAATGAAGAATTTACGATACTCTCGCTACATGTAAAAATAGAATTATAGTATGTAATATAGAAAATAATGATATATTTAATGGGTAATAAGATTAAGCGCTTAAAATAGTTCAGCAATCGAGATAATAAAATTTAAGTGGTTGTACTTAGTATATTCGAGGAATGTTATATAACATACTTAGTAAAAACGACGATTAATTAGTAGTAGTTTGACTTATTCAATAAATGCTGTTGCGTGATTCTCCAAAAAGTGACTCTCCGAAAAGTTGAATATAACTGATTATTAAATTAATGACCGTAGTTTTTTATTTTTAGTGAATTTTTGCGTAATCGACATTTCATTGGATCACATTATGTTTTATTTTCGCCTACATAGACAATAAATCAAACGATGATGACTTAGAAGTTCATAATTATGGTAAAATCGAGATGTGTTCACATTGGAAGACACTATCTACAGAAGAAAATTTATACCCGCCTCAACATCTGCTTCAAGGCAACAATTTAAGCCTAATATGACGCCCAAATAGTGGCTGTCTTCGCAGGTCTTACAACTGGCGTTTGCCAAAACGTGATGATATTCGAGATGAGCGAGAGAACGGCTCACTGCGTCAGTGATGTATCAGCTTGCTAGGCTGGCTGCAGTATTGTAAGCCCATTCCGTACTACTGACAGGCATGCAACCTTTCTTTGAGCCTAGTTATAGAATTAGAAGCACTTCGTCCTGTATGTCCCTGCGAGGTGGTCTGAGCTACTTAGGCTGCAGAGCACGACTCTAGGGTATGAGTTTGACGAGGTTAACTATTGTTTTCTATATTTGTTATTAGTGAAGGATATATCGTGCTAATATTGTCAGATTATTCATTCATTGGTGTTAATTGTAAGTATTGCTGTCCGTCCTCTAGGGCACAGCGGAGTCCTTCTCCTCTCGCGACTCCTCTCATTACGTCGCTACTCTCATTATTGCCCTCAGAAAACTCTTATGCGCCTCTCTGCTTAATAGTTTGGATAATTAGACTTGTAAAGATCTTTTGTTTATTGAACCTTGAGATAACAATCTCACACTGGCCTTACCCAGTCATTAAGTTCTTTTGATATTTATCTATATATGCTGTCTCGGAATGCAAGAAGGAAGCGTATATAGGGTATTTAATGAAAAATCATGAAATTAGAGAGCGTACTAAAAGCTTATTTGACATTAAAATTTAAAGCGTTGATTTTTAAACCCATTTTTATCCGCTAGATGCAGGAGCATGATAAGAAAAATGACTTTGAGTATGTCTTAACCTTACGAGCAAAAAGATAGAAATTATACATACTGTTCCTATCAAGATATTGCATGGAAATTTATTGTTCAAGTTACCATACATCGAGTATCACTTAATTTTATTACAATGAAGGAAAGAAGTTCTTTATCTGGAGACTGTTCGTGACATGCGAAATCGCTTGCCTGCGCGTAACACCAAGTCATTAAAAAAAACATATATCTTAAAATAATATAATGCAAATGCTTGGCTATCGAATGACATCTGGATGATCAAGCTGAAATATGTATGTTGCTAATTGTCTTGATAATTTTCAGCGTGCAATCGTCAGTTGAATAGTACATTCCAAGTTTTTGTTTCATTCGCTGTAGCATTGAGTGCATTGACCACTAAACGATTGATTGATTGGGTATTAGCACCGGGGCTCCAACTCTATATGTACAGATACCTGATTACTAACTTGTAATAACAATACACTAAAAAATTAAGTCAACACAAAAATTAAGTCATTGATTTATAACCAGCTTTACAGTTTTGAGTTTGATAGATTCTGGCAATACGGTGTATGTGTATTCTATGTTAGTTTACAATATTTGTTATTCATGCATGAAAGCTCTGTCTCACGATTATCTTGTTTTACCTCATTGCAAAAATGAAGTGTACCCACGGTAGAGTGCGTTGCGCTGACACGCTTACAATCGAAATCGTGTCATGTTTTTCTTATTAAATTTTTTCTTCATGAGCAAAAACTTTTATTAAAAACAGTAATTGTTATTCATAAAAACAGTAATTGTCATTCATAAAAACAGTTAACGCAGTATTTGGAATCACGTAGCCAATCCGATCAAGATTTTTTTTGAAGCTTGTGAAACAGTTTCAACACAATTGTTTCGTCGTCGACCTAGCCCTGATAACGGGTATCAAGCACTCAAATATTACATTTAACAGGAAGTTTTCTTCACGCCAATGTTCATTTGAACAAATTAACTACATCAGACACATTAAAATTTTGATGGAAATAAATTCCTTAGCAGCACCATATCTACGAAGCGATATCTGTCGTAAATTTGATGTGATCATTTCATGAATATGCTTAATGTGCTTTGTTTTTTTTTCTTTCTTTGCTTTGTTTTTTTAATTTCTTTGTTTTTCAGCAAACAAGCTTTAAAATTTTTTGACGAAAATTCTCGGATTAAAATTGTATTCAGTGCATATCTTCGTGCACTAAATATCTTCGTGTTCTAGCGGGGAAATTTTTGGCCACTCATTTAGTTTCAAATAGCCGCGATTCTCCGACTATGACTGAAGATGAAAAGTACAGAGACACATTTTTCGTAGGGCGTGGGATCATTAGTCTGTTGCCGGGCACCACTCTGAACTCTTGTCATTGACCGTTTTTAGCGCATTTTCTCATTTATGGAAAAAATGCACTGTTGTGCTTGCCATGTCCGTCCGTCTATCTGTCCGTCTGTCCGTTTTTCTGTCCGCCCGTGACTTCACGTTTTCGTCGACGAGAAAATGCGCTCTGTGTCACTCACCGCAGTAAGTACTGAGATATATTTTTTAGCATTTGCATATGCTGTAATTGTATTTTCATTAATGACCACTGTGTAAGCCTTTCTTAATAAAAGGATTAAGTAAGTACGTTACGTGTTCCTATACTATATTGCACTCTGTAATTCCTCAACCTCGCATGTTCGAGCCTCGTATGTCATGGCCTCTCGTATGTTCTTGTCCCCTTGATATTTAAATGTAGCTACTCGTCCTGCCATGGTATTTCTTAGGTTATAAACGTTACATTCATATATAACTCTTGTTAATTCTTATACTATAAAAACATGAATAAATATTTGAGATCAGAAGTAAATAATTTCTAGCGATTTATTGTCATATAGAAGTTCCAAGTTTTTCTTTCCACAGAAATTTTTACTTGAGATTTCATAAGTTATAGAAAACGGCTTGTCTTGAAAACCACCGATGGTCAAAAAAGTCAGGGTAATAGTGACATTAAATAAGCATAAATAGGAACTTCTCTACAATTTGTTGACAAGAGACCTTGTTTTTGTTCCAGCACGTTAGCCAGCCAAGTTTATTTTCTTTTCTGAAAAAATCCTGAAGCCTTATGTTCGTGTCATGAACATAAGGGCTCACGAACTTCGTGAGATGTCCAACTCTAAGCTAACGCTGCAAAAGAAGGTTCGTATTACGAGCCGGCCTTGACTTCATACCTTATTTCAGCGTGTCCGCGGTTACTTAAAAAAAGTGGAAATAATTTCGCAATTTGGTGAGAGAAATCCCGGCGAAAAACTCTCAAACATTTTACTCGTGAAATACTCTTCTCCAGAAGCTGGGCTTGAAGGTCGAAAACGAGATTTGAGTCCAACTTACCGCGCTTTGTAAGGCCTCTGCGAGAAGAACGTGGTCACGAGCCAAAATGTGGACGTGCTCGAGAACAACAGCGTTCTTGGAACGACACAACGAATCGCCATGCGAAAGCTGTTATTATTATAATTGGTGTTGTCCAATAGCGTTGTATTTTATAAACGAGTATTGTTACAATACTGCTAATATTTCGTTCTTTCCATTCGTTTAATTGTTTGAACTGTATTTCCTCTTAGTTTCAGATGTAGTCAGAGATTCATATCAGTTCATTCCTATTCGAAAAACAAATCCGAGAATTGTGCCTCCATTCCCCTGAAATAATCATTTTATATATATTTTATACTATGTTTTCAATTTAAGAGCGAGCATTGAATACATTTGTGTCTTGCGAGGCGATGATGACGCATGGAAGTAATGGATCAGTGACGCGCATTCATATTCATTTGTGAATTAGAATGGCAGAAATTCTTCTTGCTCGTTCAATGGCTGACCTCAGGTCGCGTTCTACAGACCTGTCAGTTGAATGCAATTTATGACCCGACCCCTGAACCCTGCTTCTCACGAGGCTGTTCATCATCTTCCTCTCTCCGTTATTGCTCGATTCTTCAATCAGTTATGGTGAAATACTGCAGAGCAATTCATATTCACTAGCAACATTAAAATACAGAATCATGTTTGCGTGGTTCATAAACCTAAATAAAGAACAATTCTGCGTGATTTCAAGACATCTTCAATCAGTTATGGTGAAATACTGCAGAGCAATTCATATTCACTAGGAACATTAAAATACAGAATCATGTTTGCGTGGTTCATAAACCTGAATAAAGAACAATTCTGCGGGATTTCAAGACAAAATAATCCTTGGTGATTGTAACGACCCGATTTTCACTAATCTGTTAGCTAAATGATTTTAATAATTGAGCAGGCTGATTACCAGTCGAGCATTTCCGTTCAAGAAAATTTGTTAATTTATTGGTTGTTTCAAATATCATATATTTTTCACACCTTTTTATATACGTATAAGAGGCTTTAAAAAGATAATTTTCTTGAAGTTTTCTGCCCGTAAATACTCATTACTTAACAAAAATTCTATCAATAGGATGATGAATCAAATTATAGCGGTTACATTTACTTATAAAAGTTGTCGAATTATTTTCAGATCCTACTTTCCTGATCACACACTTCCCTGATTACTGAACTCACAAAATTCATTTTCACGACAAGAAAAATTAGTTAGAAATGAACTATAGAAAAATTAGTTAGAAATGAACTATTAGACAGTTCATTAACAACTAATTTTTCTTGTCGTGAAAATAAATTTGGTGAGTTCAGTGCAGCAAGAGCTGCTCATTGACATTCCAGCAGATGTCGCTTGTTCTCGTTCGTCAGCAGAAGAAAGTTTCCTACGAGTAATGAAGTTAGTTGGAAAAGACGAACCTTTGTGTTATAACATCAAGGTTTGTTCGCTACATTCGAGAGCTTGCTGATTGTTCTGGTCCAAGTTTTGGAGCAATGTTTTATTCAATCTAAGCTTGCATGTGCAAATGCAAAGAGATTTAGAGAAGTACTTGCGCTGTCACTTAATTATTTTCAGACGCTAAAACCATAGAAAAATTTCCCTTTACTGGGAGAAGAGATTTAATTCATCAATAATGATACAATAACAATTGTTTAATCATTACAGTAATTCACTTAAGGTAAGATAAATTGTTATATACCGATTATAAATTTCAATAAATTAGAATTGCTAGAGTGTAATTCATGGAAACAGTAATTAAGCCGTGTCCGTAAAAAATTTAACAACGTATTTGCAAGCACAACAAGATGAAGAAAATGAATACAATAAAAAAATGAACATAACACCGTAACATCAACTGTTGTCTTATCTAAAAATTTCGATTGAAGCGTTAGAAGGTTTCAGGCTTTGAGCATGATTGGGAAAATTCAATACCATATTTCTAGTGAAAAAAACTCCATATTTGTTCCCCACACCGAGTGAAGGAAAGTGAATGATACCATACTCGATTTATCTGTTGAACATTCTCTGTGTTCAACAGACTTACAATAAAAATCACTCCGGAATTTGATGATATTAACACCCTCGAAATTAGCTATAATTGGGCCAAATGTTCTTTTGCTGTTCTAAGGTAAAAAGGCAGGCTCGGAAGTGAATGCTATTTCGGTACTACAGCCAAAATTTCCCGGTGTGATCAACTTAAAAATTATTTTATTCGTTTGGTGACGCAAGTGCTTGACCTGGGTTCACGAATGGTTTAATTTTTGCCATATAAACAAAATTACTCATTTCGCATAAAATTCTATCCGCAAACTTGTTATTATTCTTTTGTCCATATTTGAATGACAATGAGGACGTTTTATCTTAGAACATAAATGTAAAACCATTTTGTGTTTTGGATAGCGTCCCGCATTAGAAAACCACAACAAAATCAATATAAACAAAATTAAAATAATATTTAGAAATTATTCTTGTAGTTGTGTGCCAGCTTTCGTTTAAATTTCAGACTTAAACCGATTTCAAGCAACATTTCTGCAGAGTTAAACATTTAAGTAACCTAATCATTCAAGTTAAAGTCAACTCAATTAAGTTACAGGGCTAATAGAGAGTCTAAGACATCGGAGGCTCTTTCGATCGCGCCCCGCTGGGAACGGCCGGTCATAAAGCGGGAGCCGCTTGCCAATGAAGTGCCAAATTGAGCCCGATTGGCTCAGGACTTTAATTGGCGCAGCTTAGCAGGAACGGACGCAGCTGAATTGCTTGTTCAGCCAAACTAGCGCCCATTAAAAGCCAACGGAGTCTTGAATCTTGGCTGCAGAGTTGAGTGGTGGAAAGATTACATCCATGGCATCAAGGATATACATATGCATTTAGTAAAGGGTTACTCTATAATCTATATGCTTATAAGGTTTAATTATGTTAAGGGCAAGGTTTAAATAAACTTTAGGTACGGGGTTGAAGCTCCAGCTTAATTAAAGTGACAGATTAAATAGGACCTGTTGGCATCACATTAATATATTTTTTTCTTTCGCGCTTCTATATGTCTGAAACGCACATTAGAGCTTAAACGGGTTTTCTTTGCCTGTAGTATGGGGTTGTCTGGAATTGGTGTTCCCAGTAGTGTTTTTACTGTCTGTATGGTTATTAGTTCCCTCTAAGGACTGTGTTACATATATTGCTACAATTGTTTCTAACACGCTTTCTTGTTGCCTGTTTTATTTGCCCCTCCTGTTTTCTGGATGAACATCTGCATCTCTTCTTGAGTCATGTTTAGTGGAAGACATTTGGTTTCCTGAACGGTTTCTGGTTCAAGATCTTGTTGATGATATGGTATCCAGTGGCCTGTAAGGTTCTTATTTGCTTGTATGCCATTTCCATTTCAGTGTAAGCAAAGCATTTTTTTACTTAAGACATCATCCAAATGTTCGACATGTTTCCTGTTGCCAGAGTAAAGGAAAGGAAGCTGATATCGTACGATGTCACTGAACATTTTAATTCGCCGAATAAATGGTAAAACGATTATGCGTAGCCACAGGTGTTCTTTACCCGAATTAATTTTTGTTCTCTGTCAAAAAGTTATGGCAGTTGTAAAAACATTTCCAGAAAACATCATGCACCCTATCTTCAAACGAACTACTTCGATGTGATACATAATCAAATTTGATTAATTATGAACAAAATTGTTAGTTTTGAGAATTAGTTTGTGGCTTGTGAACGATTAAATATATAAAATAAAAAGTGAAAATGATAATCTAATTACTACTGTTCGATCATGCTTGTTTGGACGATTCCATGGAGGAAGGGAAAATTTTTAAATTTTTTTTCAATTTGTTCATTTGAAAAGAATTAGTTTTAAGAAATTTCATTAAATAAAATATCATCTCAGCTAAACGCAGAAGCAAATAAATTGAATGACATGTAATATTCGCTATTCATTGAACTAAATTGACCTCGTCGTTATGTTCCTCGTATAACAAAATAATTAATTCAAATATCCTCCGATATTGTTAATTGATAATGAATTAATTAGATGTAGTAATTGGGATTAATTTATAAATGAGCTTTAATATTTCATGACTCCTCTTCACTTGGACTGCTTTGTACGAAAAAGCTTGCATTACATAACAATCTACGTGTGTCTTTCATGACTCAAATCCAGTTTCATTTTGCGTCGATCTGAACGTTTGGAATTTGTTACAAACACTTCTTTCCCTAGCATAACTTCTCGTAATGAAAGTGATATTTTACAACCCACGAGATATGAGATCTTCTGCAACCAAGCTAAGCGGGAAAAATACCGTCAGATTTATATTTGTGGGCGAAGATTTCTCGTGTTTACGCGATTTCTTGATCCCTTCGACCATGCTGACTTTTCCACTCTGGACGCCGCATCCTGTGCAAACTCTTTATTTAGTTTGACATAACCTCCAAGCACAAGGAAGTTTCGTGGCTACAGCACCAATATCTCTCCAAACTTGGAAAATATTTCAATGAAAAAGTTTTCACGATGGAAGGAAACAATTTCTGTGTCTGGTGAAGTTTGGATGACATTCTGGTAGCATGATTGGCGCTATTGCAGTGGGAGCGACGCCTTGAGTTACCGAAGTGGTAAAACTTGAGTTACATAGCTGATATTTCTTGTGGAATTGGACATTTTTGCTTCTAAAAGGAAAAAAATATATTCACGGGACCTCTAATGGAAGAATTTAACGTAACGATATAGACATCATGAATGAATCAGTATTATTATAAAATAATACCCATAGTCTCATGTGGAGGACTATAAAGTGAACAAGAAATGAACTTGCATGTTCAGAAATGAACTATTCAACAGTGAACTGAAACGTCTTTGAACGACACAGAAAAGATTTTTTTAATAATTTAGTTTATTCGATGTTTTATTATCATTACATTAAGTTCAACCGCTCGCAGAAATGAAGAAAATTCCTTCAACTAAGATGAAAAAACACTCTATTGGTCGGGAACACGCTACTTCTATTTTCATGTTGCAGGAATTTTCATAAGCGGAAATTTATAGACTGATATTGGTAAATTTTTCTCATAAATGAACTTTTATACTCTAATTAATACAAAAATTACATTTTAACTTCCCTGCCTATAAGATATGGGCTTTGAATAATTACGTCATTAGTGGTTTTAGGTGCGTTTATTATAGAACAGTGTTTAACCTCTTGCTTCATATTTATCCGAGCATAATATATTCATAGAGCTCGGCTCGCTAAAGAGAAGCAATTATCGATGTGATGAGGCTGATAAGCGTTACGAGTCATGGCGTTCGTTTTACAATGATGTTGCCTGAAATAAAGTAATATTTATGTATGACTTGGTGGAATTTTACATGCATGGCTCCGTTTCAAAAATGTCTATCATTTATTTTAAAAAGTTTGTATGTCTCGTTATTTTTAGTTCATGTTTCACTTATTTATGCAATTAATTTATGAAATTAAATACATGAATTTGAAGCTTTATACTGCAATGACTTAGGCGTCACTTTACCCTGATACTGCTATATGTGCGCTAACTTAAATCAAAACTGTCAAAATTTTAGGCCGAGATTCGAATTAAGTTTGAAAAATAATTCAATCAGAGTTGCTAATTAGAGTTTATATTATTAATGATAAATACAGTTCCATTAGTCACAAAATTCTGGCCGTTGCCACACGTCTTAAATGAAAAAAATAAGTACAATATTTAGGTGCCATGAGAGGCATTTATCAAGAGGAAATATGAAAAAACTGTTAATGGTTACTATTAACTTATGATGCCCAAAAAAATTTTCGGGTTTTCATTTATCTCCTTACCAAAGGCAAAATAAAAACACTTAGCATGTCATTACCATTGTTTTCGCCTTAAAAAGACAGAAAGCGTCAACAGTGAACTGTTTTCAAGATAATACAATGCTTAATACATTGTTACAAGGAATCATACCAATGAGTAAACATAGATACCCAAATATCTTCTTAGCAGGCAGGCTTGAGTAAGAGTTAAAATGATGCACACGCGATCATTATCAAGCCGCTTGGAGTGTGAATGCTCAACCAACGTTAAAAAGCACGACACGAATTGGCTTACATTCACTGTAATTATTTTAGTTCCTCAACCTTCCACGTGAGGCGATAGCTAATAAAAAAATTAGATAAAAAATAGCGAGTAAAAAATTTATTTATGACTCTCGACTTCAAGCTCAAATGTTGCCCACTGACACCGTTTGATAAGAGAAACACGTAAGAATACTTGCGAGTGATACGCTTATATAGACCGGCTAAATAGCACAAAACGACCGCTAGCGTTAATTTATCAAGACTTTAATAACGTTTGGTGGTTTCGAATCAATTATTTTCAGGTGAATAGTCCTCAATTACAACAGGTAGCACTAATTGTTGTGTGTAATATATGGTCGCAGTTTATTTCCTGAAATGATGTAAACGAAATATGTGCATCGGAATTAAAAATTTATTTAAAAAGCAGCTGAAGTGGGTTTCTCGTTGATAATCACAGAGGGACTTAAACGTATTTGTCATAAAAGTTTTAAAGTAAAATGAAACTGTGAAATGAGTGTAAGTCTTGAAAATAAGTGGCGGTTTTTATGTAAGAAATGGTCCGTCTATATTTTAAAAAAACTTAAAGGGAATGAATGCCTAATTAATTATTGAGGTTGGGTTGAAGGCTGAATCTTATTTTCGTAATTGAATAATTATTTGTATCAATGGTTAACAATTTCTCGCTTCTAAAATGTTTTTGATTATTTCCTTTTGCCTATCAAAAACACTAACGGTAATTCATGAGGAAAAGCTAACGTTCGTACACCCTGCTTCACAATCGTGATCACCACTTTAACAATCCAGATAATCGTTTCCATTTAAGCTGGTTTGATGTTCTCGATCCACAGCCCACTTCAAACATAACACTTCATAATGACATGTTTCTACAAACTCCAACAAATCCAGAACATGAAGTGCAAATCTGCGATCACATCAGCCCATCCTTTCCTAGTACAAAGTAGGAATGTATAGATATATTTTCCAGGCGAAAAGCGTTTTAATCATTGCAAATTTTGATGCCCATTACTACTGAAGGGCTAGTTGATTATAGGTAGATCTTGGAAAATATAAGAGTGATCTGTGAGCTTCAAGTGGCCATTCTTTGCTGAAGTCGTATTATTTATTTCAATATATAAGCTCCAACTTTACCAACTGATTCATAAATTCGTCCCAGTAACCATTATTATTTATCAATATTATTAATCAATATTCGTTCATTAGGAGTAAGATAAATTCATTCATGAATAATGGTTACTCGCTCACTTGCTCAATCATCCATGGGATTCGTTAGCGGCTGTTTTTTAACAAAATTCTTGCGTTAGTCTACTTTTACATGATAAAAACGTATTTCCGTGCTACTCTAAAGAGTCTCTCGGAATAAAAATCACATACATTTGCAGTATTTTTTAGCCTAAATTTCGATCACAAAAATAAACAGACATTTCAGAGCGCTTACATTTACCGTAAAAGTATCTTATGAGCACGGAACGAACCCTTGTAACTAGATTTACTTTGGAAATACGCATCATTGAAATTATAAAACCGAACTTGATAATACATTTTTTATTTGTTTAAACCTAAAACGGAATCATAAGCATCAGATTACCCATTATTATCTTACTATATAAAAAGTAAAAAATTTTTAACGGATCATCACTCATTGCGTACATGTACACCTAGCGTGAAATGAACTATCTCCTGTTTAAAGAATATGGAGCTTTTAATGGGATTAGCAGAGGCTTCCGTTGAACGAAAAGGTCCCAAAGTCACGAGATCGCTCGTAAAGTCTTCAATGATAGGCAGTAAAACGTTCGTCTGCAATGATCGTAAGATCCGACATTATTCTCTAGACAATTGCAAAAAAGGGCACGCAGGACTGGTTTAACTGAAAGTTTTCCCTCTACCATCGTCGAAATTTTGGAGAACCTGTTGGGGAGAGAGGGACTATTCTTCCATGTGCGCCGAATGTTAACCCTCTACCGCCTGACATGAGTAACCGGAGCAATATTGTCACGCGCCTACTTCCCAAAAAGGATACGTTCTAGTGAGCGCAAAATGACTTGCACTGATGGTTGCCGCAATGTATGACAACTTTAAAATGTTCTCTGTTGCGTACAAACGTTCCAGGATACTACACTCAATAGTTTACGTATAATTAAAGTTGAAAGTTATGATCCTGGAGAGTGACATCGGCAGTAGAGAGTTAAGTCTGTGGTATCATCAGATTCCTTGGCTTCATCAGACTATGATAACGAGCTACAGGGCAGTCGATGGATTGATTGGATAAATAATTAATTTTTCCGCTCTCTGCATTGGTAAATTGTTCAAATTAATATATTATATCAAAAAATTATAGGTTGCGACTCAAGCTTAAATTAGACAGCTGCGCTCCCACCGAAAGAACGAGCTTTAACGAAACTGGAAATAGTTAAAATTAAAATTCAAAACAATTAATTGATCAAATTTCCATGAGCAGGTGAATATTTATTTCGATATAAGTGCTAAACCTCATTATGTCGTGAAACCATATTCTCTCTGCGAAAAAATTTGATAATATTGTTGGACTTCGATACTAGACATCAAGGGCACAAATTTACCAATATAAATAATACGTAGCAAATTACAATGTATTTCATGAATAGTATATTGAACAAGCGTGCTCAATGGATCCTTTATTATCCTCGGAGTAACTCGACTACATTCCTGAGGATACTCCTGAATTCTCGTGTAATAACAAGTCTATTGATGCGGATAGTCTGGCCGCTTTCTCTATTCTCCGGCGCTGAGAGTAGCTATAGTTACTGTAACAATGAGTATATAATCACTTTAATTATTATTAGAGTAATAAACAAATAGAAATGAGTAATTTGTAGATATATATTAGTCTTTTGAAAATTCAAAATTTTAAATCATTTTACGCAATGATTTATTAATCATTATAATTAATCTCCAACACGTTATAAGAAAATAGGAGATTCCTGTAGTAAAATCTATTTTTTTTTTATGAATTTAACTGGGTCAGAGCCCCACAAAATCTTGTCCTAATTTAAATATAAAAATAGCTCACTCACTCGTTCAGTGTAATCTTTTCATAAAAAATTCTTTTCATTTTTTACTGTGGATGTAATAATACTGCATCAAATTTTATTAAATTTATTGCTGGGGCTCCCAAGCCACACTAGCCTACATGACCGCATAAGTGTAAGTCACTCATGAATCATAATTAAAACTCTTTATTTCACCACTCTTTAAAATGAACTTTTTGAATAATAAACAAAGAATAATATTAGCACGTTCACTTTAAATTCACAGCTGAGATTTGAGGCTAAATGGCTAAACTTTTTGAGGCTAAATCTCTATATGAGGCTTTCCTAAAAGAAACAAATGAATTAGATAAATAACATTAAGCAACAAATTAAACGTATTCATAAATATATATATCATAAATCTCACACAATTTGTCCACATCAAATCTATTAGCAAATCTATTCACATATATATTTACATATTCACATCATAACGTAGCACCCACCTTCGCTCCGGCTTTCCACGCGACAATAATCAACGAACCTCAGCATTCCGCACAGTTATTTCGGCGAACTCTAAACTAAAATTAAAAAAATATTTAGAATAATAAAGAGTTTTTTGACAAATATTTTCGCCTCACATTAAATTAAAAATGACACCGATTTCTATCTTCTACATTACAAATTCACCATAAGAGAGTTTTCGATGAGCTCGAAGTTTCTGAATTCTACACGAATTGGCTTTCAATTTAACTGTCTGCCAGTCATTATAGTCGACACAAAATTTCCTCCATCGTTGGCCACAGGCAAATCAAATTAAGTATATTTTTCATATGCTGATTTAGAGAAGGAGAATCGTGCAAATTTTGTATTTAGTCTAATAATGCAGCCAACGCATTTATGCCCAGAAATTTGTGTGCAAAACATGATCATAATTGATTCACAAAAATCAACGCGGCTTCAGTGAAAATCACGAACACAAGAACCGACATTCTAAGCTATTCTTTCTATTCTTATGAAACTCAATACGCTAATATTCTGCATTAAAATGGCACATTGACCCGGAATTTAGGGATTAAATTAAAGTAAAACAGTTCTTTATAGGTGATATAGTTTCCTATAGTTATCTACATCTATATAGGAAAAAATAGGGGTGAAAATTGTACATGTTGTAGAAATAACCAAAAAACGTTCATTAGGTTTTCCATTACACGTTCCTCATCAAGTTCGGAACTTATTCTTTGAGTTGCGACGAAATTTAATGGTTATTTCAAAGTGATGACGGAAACCCTTTCTTCCACGCAAATCTTTGCGCTTTTTAAATAATAACTGAGAGTATGATTGCATTGTAATATTAACTATAACATCACAGAGGAAGCCCCAGTTGTTCATTGTTTACTCTTAGGGACCAAAATTGAAAGCAGAAAATGACATTTTGCTTGCATTAAAAAATCTTCTTTAAGACAGTCTAAAATAGGTATTGTTTCTAAAGTTGCACTAACTAAAATTTCGTTTTACATCCATCAAAACACAACTTATCGATTTTAATTCTAGTTTTTTGGGAATAATATATTTTCAAAGAATAAATAACTAAAAGCACTATGTCAACGTGATTTTGTTTCACTAGGAATATAAAATGTACTACTAAGATTGATAGAATTATTACGTATAACCAAAAAAAGTTGATACTTTTGATCGAATTTACTAATCTATATAAATTAAGTCGCTCTATTATTTCCATCGATATTGTTTACTTGAATCAGTTTTGCTATCACCAGACACAGGAAAATAAAGTCATTTATTTTATGAAACATAAGTGAAGAATCTTATAAAAACGCCCAGCTTCATTTCAACATAGGAAAAATTTCACCATTTAAATAAGGAAACAAGGCTATACTCATTGCAGCATTAAATTTTTCTTCTTGCCTTCAACGGATGTAGGGTTTAAATGCTATGTTGCAGTGCTTCTAGAATTGAGGCAATAAAAGAGGCAATATAAGACGCTATTGCGGTTCTTTCCGGCACGTCTTGGTGCTGTAATGACCTACTCTCAACAATTAATTCCAGCGGCTTTGTTATCAAAAATTGAGACACGGGAGAAATGTTTAAAAAAACAGACTCGACCTCAACCAGTTCCCATGACTCTTTAGAAGAGTGACACTATTGATATTAATTAGTTTCATTGTTATTTTTGTTATTTATATGACGGATATTATTACTCGCTCGAATAATTGTGAGCACCAACTAATTTTCTATTAAAATTGCCATGGGATAAATTATGCGGAATTTCTCTGTTTTTTTTTCTAATTCACGTCAAAAGTTTTCGATCTAATATTCGGCAAATAGAAAACCACATTCTTATAAAATGAGTTTTTTTAAAAAGCATATATTTTTTATTCATTTCTTGAATAAGCAAAATACTTGTCATCGTTCTTCCTAACTGACGTTCGAATCAATGTGAGGCATGTGAGTAGTCTGCTGATTTACGGATATCTGCAGACAACATTTTATGGATAACATCAGGAGTCAATAAGTTACCATTCATCTAAGAATACTTCAAGCTCATTTCCGGGTTCTCAGTCATTTAGAATTACATATAATCCTGCTGATAAAAATTCATTTTTTTTATCAGTTTAAGACCAGTAATAGTAATTGATCAGTTTAAGACCAGTAATTTAAATAAGTTTATATGTGTTTTAAGAATTTGTGATTAAATCGGCATTCTATCGCACAAATAGTTAGCGAAGATTTTCGAAGCATCGCTCTATTGTTCCTCAGTAAAGTTATGTCGAGGCATCCATCTTCATTAAGGTGCCTTCATGCCATCAGATGGTGCTTCTAAGATACAAAAATATAAGAAGACAAGAATAGCAATACCATCAGCAATATACCAGGCAGAGCAATACCATCAGCAATATACCAACCATAGCAATACCATCAGCAATATACCAGGCATAGCAATACTATCAGCAATATACCAAGCATAGCAATGCCATTATCAATATTCTAAGCATAGTACTATCTTCATCAGCAGTTCCAGTTTCGTGAAAATAAATTATTAAGTCTTTTTTAATTATATTTCATAAACATCTAAAAATTACTTACATAATAAGCTACATTCCTATTTCAATTTCTTTTCCGTGAAGAATTAAATAGTCCGTCAAGAATCTCCCAATTTCCTAAAGGGAAATATTTGAAGCATTTTATCGCAACATGGGACAATGCATTGTATGCCTTGAATTTACCCTCTATGAAGTCGAGAATATTTCTGCAGGCGCTGAAAAATGTTCCAAGAAGTGGCAAGATTTTCCGGAGTATTTTCATTCACGGCTCGTCGTGGCTGGGTAGGAGGGAAGCTCTCTCTCTTCAGAAAAAAGCTCAAAAATACCTGGGAATGAGGTGATGTGACTGTAAATTGTGTGCCTTAAGAACGGCAGAAAAAAGCTCTAAAATACCTGGGAATGAGGTGATGTGACTGTAAATTGTGTGCCTGAAGAACGGCAGAAAAAAAAAGCTCTAAAATAGCTGGGAATGAGGTGATGTGACTGTAAATTTTGTGTCTGAAGAACGGCAGAAAAAAGCTCTAAAATACCTGGGAATGAGGTGATGTGACTGTAAATTGTGTGCCTGAAGAAAGGAGGGAGAGTCTGCTCATCATGCTGGCAGTCTTCAATGAAGACTTCAAAGGCTATCACGAAGTAATTTTTCGAATGCTTCACAGTTGATCCCACGCAACGGAAGCATTTTTGTTTAATTTTTATCTACAATTTCCGATAGTGTGAAAATGAATTTATTAACATTTGGAATATTTTCGCTGACATTGACCAGCAGCACCTGAATCAATACGGTCCGTAATACTTTTAAATAGCTTGAAATACACAGGTATAAGAAAACGCGTCAGTAATATAACCAGTCTAAATAGCCCAAATATAATACACATCAAATTATAAAAAAAATTTGGACAAGCCAATTTCCTCTTTATAAGTTGAGGAAGGGGAAACTAAGTTTTACTTACAAATAATACCAAAATCTCTAACACATTAAAAAATATGCACTGTTAGAAAAAACGGTAAAAAACGGTCCCACTGGCGTTCTAGTGGCCGGTCGCCCCGTGAAAATGAACTGTTTTGCCGTTTTTATCAGATGTTTTACCTACTTCTAGTTTTAAATTAGAATAAAAACGGCGACACGGTGTTTCTTTTCACGTGCCGACCGGCCACTGAAACGCCGGTAATACCGTTAACGGTAATTTTTCTAACAGTGTGATAATATATTAACCTTAAATTCACTGAGCTCTGTTTAATACCACCATGAAAATATGTTAAGTTATTATAATTTCATTTAATTTGTATTTTGTTATTCTCTAAAGTCCATCGAAGATTTTAAATCGTGGTATTTCCATTCCATTGAATCTCTATCAAACCGTCAACATTTGTTTATTTGTAAGCTGCAAACGCCTGTAACTGTAAAATTTCTGATGTAATAAAGTACGAATTTACAGCGCTAAGCAAACGTTCAAGGTATCTTTTCCGGAACATTTCTTGAATATAATATTGATTACTGATATATTTTATTAAAAAAATCTGTTAAAAATTTATTTTGCATTTGTTCAGTTTAATATTCTACTTCATTACCGATTGTTTTGGTCCATCTAAATTTTCATTCAGCACTGGGAAGAGAAAATTGAAACAAATAATTTTTTCGTTATATTGATTATTTTTACATTCATGGAGATTTTAACTGATAATTGTGCAGGTCTTCCAGACTTTAAAAAAATTATACTAAATTTACTCAGCTTCTACTTTGCTTCTGAATTCTTCGTTAAAACGTTCATATTTCAATGGAGTGAAAATAACTGCTTCGGATTTCAAAAAGTTTTTTTTTTCACATCACGGAAAAAAAGCATGGCTGCGATATTGGATGATATGCTATCTTTTATTGGGTGATATACTATCTTTTAGACGATTCAATAGAATTTAATGACGCATTCGAGTAATTTTCGAATAAATTGGATTTCTTCTTCTGAAGGAAATTTAAACTCGATAAAACTTTCCAAAATATAAGTAAAAATTTAATATTTACTAAAAAAAGTTTTTGTAAGCTCTTACTAATATTTTGAAACGTAGATGCACCTGAAAAGTTCAACAGGAAATCCCATTTTGTATGAACAGTAAACAACTGAAACATTGAACAGCACGACCAAAATGTTTCAGTATGCCAGCTTGGCAAATTCCACAAATAAATCAAGGAGCGTATGCAATGTGCTTCGTAATTTCTCAAATCATAACCGGAATAAAGAAACAAGCATGATTTTTTCAAGTCATCTGCAAGGTGGTTCAAAACTTCTTCTATCATAACCATAATAAATAAACAAACAACACATATTCAAGTAATCTCGACTTCAATTTAGACTTTAATTTAGTTCAATAATCCACCACACATATTCAAGTAATCTCGACTATTTTGTCTATGGCTGATTTATTATTATTTTTTTTTGAGGGAATTTTCACCACATGCATTGATTTAAGAAAAACATTGTAACATAATTGCAATTGCGTTCATTTTTAGTAGAGTCCTGTATTCTAGGCGATGAAAATTATTATTTTGTACAGCGTTGGCCTCAAAATTACTGCACTATAATATAACGATTGAGTTTATTAAATGTCTCTATTTTCCTAAAACATATCCTCATTTCAATATAATTTTGAATAGTGAAAACAAATTCAACATTTTTGCTTACGGCAGTCTAGTCGCCAGTGCACAATTTCTTTGTAAAATCGTGCATGTATACTCTTATATGTGTACGAATGTATCTCTTTGCCAGTACATGGAAGTACGTTGAGTGCTTTCGCATCTATATTTTTAATGTAATGATGGTTCAATATTAATAATCATGCAATCAAGTTCTTTTCAAGGCAGCAAACCATGAATTATTTTTCGCATAGTTTTAAAAAATTTGACAGGATTTTCAAGATTTGTTCGTTTTATTTTGAATGTACTGCAATTATTATCTGAATGAATTGCTGATTATTAATTTTACTGAATAATTTCTAATTCCACTCACAAAAATTAAAGATCGTGCTAACCTCTGGGACCTCGTTCGTGATAAATATATTATAAAACATGATTGTGTATGTTTTGATTTTATTTTCGATGCCATAAAAATGTCTGCGTATCTGACTTCTGGGCTCTTCGAAAATCTAAAATAAAAGACTCATCTGATATTCAATTTCTGGGCTATTTTCTCCCATAGTCATTCTAAAATTGCTCAGTGATTGCCATTGGTCCCAACCTTTCGTGTTTGCCAAACAAACAGTATCGAATATTGATTATTGAATGCCTAACTTTACTGCAAGACAAACCTCTGCACTTCTCTCCACGACCTCATTCTTCTACAGAGTTCCGAACTCCCGCCTGAGAGAAAATACAGCAAGAATTGACTGCTGGCATTTAGCGGGATTTATGTTTTTGGATGAACGGAAGCATAACAGAAAATGCAACAAAATACAGCAGCAGCCAATATCAATTCGTAAATATTACCAATAGTGGAATATTGTGCAAGATAACTTCATCTAAATAGAAATGTAGCAGAGCACAAACGGGCAAACATTTATTGCACAATGTTAGGGATTTCTGTGAATATTCTTCTTCTTGCCTTTTCCAAACAACACTTTACATTTTTCAAATTGATGCTCAGATTGTTTGTTCATTTTATCTTAATATTCAACAATAATTCCAGTCGAATAAACGTAACATTTTGAAACCCCACTTCAAGCTGTAAATAAATTAATCGCGATAACAAAAATAAAAAGATTGCCTTTTAGATCTGACCAGAAAAGATTGCTCTATGAAATAATAATAAACAAATTTGTGGAGAGCTGCCGAATAATTTGACTCGAATATTCCCTCTCACGAAGTCACACGACGAATGACAATAACATTTTACATCCTGTTTGCTACCCAAGAAAGAGACTCAAAATAATGGAATTAAAGACGACTGTTGTTCAAAGCGAGGAAAACTAGAATAAAAAGAGGATTTTATGTTCTATTAATTCTCCACAAAATCCTAGAAGCTTCGAATGAATCTGCAAATAAGCGGCTATATTTTTCCAAGAATTCAGCATTGACATCAGTAGTGACGTGTGTTGTGACTTTTCAGCTACTGACTTTAAAGATTATTATTCAAATATGTACAGGGAAAAAATTTGCTTAAAAATACCATTGTATTATGGGTTCATGAAATCGTAAAATAATAATAATAAAGATCTACAGCATGGAAGATAGATTCAGATAATTTCTTCAGATATACATTCAGATTTTTTTGCCAAATTAAGATTTGATATTATATACATCAAATGATTAAACAGTGCATTCTAAATGTTTAATGTATTATTAACCTGAACGTTAATTATAACTTAATAAATTTTTAATTAACATGAACGAGCGATAGCATATAGACAACGCACGGAAAAAATGAAAGGGTTCAAACTGTTCGAATTTAAATAATTTCCATCATGGCTAACATAAGTCCAAGAGATTTAGCTTGTTTTAATATTAATTCAAATTGGGAATACTAATGAAAGAACTCAATGATAGAAATTTCACGCAGCAAATTTACATATCTCATTTGATTCACATCACTTACTTACAACGAATTCATTTATGCTGAATGTTTATCAAGGCGTTTTTGCTGCTATGGCATTCTGCAGTAGTGGAAAATGTGTCAGAATTAAAAGCTGGTCGTTACTCAGGAGCAATTAAAAAAATCGAAATGGAAATCTCAAGCCAAAATTAGACATGCATAATTATATTGACAAATTATACTATAGAAATGACTAACGACGGATAAATTATACAGCAAATAGCTTGATGCTTGGATTTAAGTTCAAATTATACACTTTCGAAATAAGAATTTTTTTTAATTAAATTCGAATCAAAATCTTCGAACATGCGCGAGGCAAATAGAGGATTCAAATCAGGCGAAATGTTAGGATATTTCAGAATAAAATACGTGAATGAACATTTTATAGGCTCTGCTCGGGAAAATCCCCAGCTATTCCGAACAGTTTGTAATGAAATTCTCACGAGGCAGGCCTGGAAAAATGATCCCTGCTGGAAATTGATGATCTTACCAGCATGTATTTTTATCAACACATCTTATTGACTTTCATCCTCGGAATATTTATGAGTCTTTATGAATATTCATCATCATATCTGGTTTTTCTTCCACCCCTTCAAAAAACTCTGATAGAAATTTTGAAAATTTTAGTATATTATTAATGCAGCTTAAAATTTTAGCTAATTCACTTTATGTTGTGTTGAGTGTTTTTAGATTCTAACACATTATTCCCACAATTGGTAAAAATGATAATTCATCCAACTCGATAATAATAACCTTTTATTCAATGCCTGCGTCAATTTAGTGAAAATTTCTGAAAGCTTCGCTGGAAAATTGTTTCAGAAAATAATTGTGAGAGCCTTCCTTATACATTTGAATATCACTCGCTCCCAGCTATCGGATTATTCATCGTAGATAAGCGTAACCGATTCGGGGCATCCACAATCGGAAAACAAACTTTGCGATAAGGAATACGTCGATGAAATTCTGGTAGAATATAAAATATTCGTATATATAATAATTTGCTTAATTTCTGTTATTTATCACCTGTTACTGCACAAAATATTCAGATTGAGGCATCTAAGTAACTTTTCCGAAACACGCGTCAACAATGGTGAAAGAGAAATTTTTCAATGGCATTTCAGTGTCACAAATCGAAGTCAGAATGCAATAAAATCCAAGGCAATTTTCATGTCACAGTAGCTTTATGTAACCATATCAACAGATATCTATGATTTCCCTAACGGTTAAAATAACTGTTCAGTTTATACTTTTTATTTAAGTTTGGAAAACGCTGATTTGGTATGTATGTTTGTTGCCATACCACTGAGACACGCAACATCGTGCCTGTAACTTAAAACAGGCAATATTTACTTATATTACTGATACAGACCAGCCTTTTTTATTCGTGATAATTGTTATGCCAAACAAAAATCTTCAGTGAGTCCATAAAAAACTGAAATAATTATTGTAAACGAAAAGACGGGCGTTTGTTTGCAGCAAAATTGCAGGCTGCAAGTTCGGCTTAATGTTACTTATTTTAATGAGAGGGTGGCATGGACACGCTATCTTCATACCCCACCAATCTTACCTCAGCGCCGGCGCCAACTGTACCAAGTCACGCTAGCTCCTCTTATATATATAGCGCTTAAATTGTTGAATCTTTGCGAGGCCTTTTAAAAGCTTTTATAAACTACATCTTGCGCATTTCGTTTGTGTAAATGGGATTAAAAAATCTCTTTAAACAGACAAATGGAAAATGCTTATAGACTTTTCTCAGCGCATTACCTTACAAACAGACTTTGGTGCTGAGTTACCTAACAATTAATTCCAGCGAAAGTTTATCTTTAATGAAACGTGCGATTCATTAAAGAAAAATCAGTGTTCCAGCATAGTTTTGCGATGAAAGTATTTAATTAATACCTATAATTTTAGACGGATTTCTTTGATGTGTCATCGGAGAAACTTCAGTAAATAGTCTGTAATATTTATTATTTTATCCTGTAAAATAAAGCTTTCTCTTCATTTCCAGGGTTTTTGCCCTGAAAAATAAAGCATGATTAATATTCCTAATAAGAAGTAATTTGTCTAGAATAATTACCATGCTATAACTAACGTATCTAAAATTCATCAAAATGCAATACCATTCAAATGAAACCAACATAAACTACAGAATATTTATTCACGACACAACTCACGCCACCCTTCACGAGACACTCACGAGACACTCACGATTCCCGAGACACTCACGAGACACTCACGAGACACTCACGCCACCCCTCACGAGACACTCACGAGACACTCACGCCACCCCTCACGAGACACTCACGAGACACTCACGCCACCCCTCACGAGACACTCACGCCACCCCTCACGAGACACTCACGCCACCCCTCACGAGACACTCACGAGACACTCACGAGACAGTCACGAGACACTCGAGTCTCACAACAGCGAACAACACACAAATGGCGATGTCCAGCCTTGCGCCTAATTTCAAGTAAATCAAGTTTCAAGTAAATTTCAAATAGTCTCTAGTAAATTTTTCAATATTGACGGCGGAAGTAGTAATATTTTAAATTAAAGTACAAAGCCTTACTCTCTCTATAGGCAAACTGCAGAGACGCTGTAAAACGTTCTTAATTCGACTTATTTCAAATTCACGATTCACTTACCTTATTTGTTTTTTACAGTTGAAAACAGGCGCTGTAAGCCGCCTTAGAAACGTTCTCAATTCAATTTATTTCAAATTCACGTTTCATTGAACTTGTTTTTTATCAGTTGAAAACAGGCGTTGTAAGCAAAGCAAGATAGGTTGAAAATTTTTTTTAGTAATTGAGTCTTACATGATTATTGATTAGATTGAAATTCGATTTCCTTATCTACATTTGGAAATGATTTCCTTTCATAAATTTTATTTTTCTGCCTAGAGACGCTGAGACTTGGCTAACTGAGAATCGATTCCATGTGAATTCAATTCTGATAAGTGACTATCAACTTGAATTATACCAAATATTTTATTATTATTTATTACAAACAGAATTCCATATTATCATATTATATTCAACATGAACTTAGTCCATTAGCGTAAATTGCATCAAAATGAACTTGAGTGTTCTGTTGATGGCATTAATTAGTTAATTTCTGCTTTAGCATAATTGATTTGAATGCAAGTCAACAGTCAAGAACAATAATTATTGCAGAACAAAGTAGGGTCAGGACAAATATAAATAGTAGCGTCATTTACATAAACATTCATACGTTTATTTGGACGTGACGATAGAATATGAATTAATTTGAAATTATTATTGCGCAATTTTGCATTTCGCGAAAAATTTATTTCTCGCAGATAAAGCACATCAGTTCCAGAACAAATTTCATTCAATTATTTCGTTAATTTTTCATTAATTGATTTACTAACACGGCCGGACCTAGGAATCTTACTCAATCTGAAACTCATAATAATCTTTATAATCTCCTATAGTGTATGACTACCGAGTCATATCACAGTCATTTTAACATCAGTGATTTTCGAGATAAAATTTATTCTGAAGAATTTAGTAGAATAAATTCTACAGAAATTTAACAGCTTTGCGAATAATTTGAACGTTTAATAATATTATTTATTGCCAAAAATATATTTGATGTCCACTCGTGTATAAAATCAGTGAAGCCTGAGGCAAAGAGTAAGCGAAAATAACGTGGCATTCTCTTCTACATTATTAGAGTGAATAATATGGGATTATAAACAGAAAGAGAACGGGAGACAGAAAAAGACATTTCCACCCATGTTGGCATTTGCTGTTTTCAGCTCCCATAAATGCCACTGCCTTCTTCACTTATCCCCATCCGCCTTATCTGACCTTCTACTATCCATTGAATGCACTATTGGATGATGCTTTGATAAAGATGTTATATTTTTTCTTTTGGGGTGCAACGTCTATTAAAATTATTCGTTAACTTCAGAGTGAATTATTATCGTTTGGTTTTAACTTTGATGCGATCGGGCTTTGCCCGATCGCAAGTCAAATAACTGAAATTCAAATCAAATAATTGAAAATTTTTATGATATCAATTGCATATAATGAATGTGAAACTCAATTTATGCAAGTGAATTTCTCGCATAAGCTATTATTATTTTATTGTTAAATTTAACCGAAGATCGTTTCCAAAATTGCCTCTTAAGGTTGCGCTCGTACTTCAAAATTCGTTGTCCTTCTGATTTGACATGTCGAATGAAATCAAACTAATACGTGATGTTTTTTTGAGCCGCTGCAAAAATTTACTACAGTTTACTTGTTTGCGGAGTTTTTACTTCTGTAAAATATTGATCACATCATTTTAATTATTATTAATCTACTAAATGATAATTCGATTTACAATGTCTTAAAAATTAAATTTAAAGGAACCGTACAATATACTCGTCAGATACGATAAAAGGCTGCAAGTTCCGGAGGGCATGCAATTGTTTATTGAGTGGTGATTTTTTGTTAGCAATTTGAACTTGACTCTCCATGAAGTTTGAAGAAGCAGGCAAAGTTTCTAGGCATAATTGACATTCGCAACAAGAGAACAGCGTTTAAAAAAAGCAAACTCCGCGATTGAACAAAAGCCTGAAGTTCTAACAAGGCCAACCCTCCAGCGAGAAATATTATTTCCATCCTTTTGGCTATGGCTTCTAGGAGAACGCTTCTTCTCATTGCAAACAGAAGGGAAAAGAATTAAATTTGTGAGTGGTTCCGAAGAAATATTTTAAATGCAATAATTTTATTACGGTTATATTCTGTCAGTAATTAATAATTAATAACAATAATAACTGTTTAGACCGCGGAAGACTGTTAACCTAAAAATATTTAAAATATTGTTACAAATATTGAGCTAAGTCAAATATTGGGAAATACCCTGGATTCAAATTTTCATTATCAATAAACCATAAGGCATCACGAAACTGGGATAATATTTCTAGTATAGAATATAATTCCTAACCTGCATGTTGAAATTTAATTTAAAAAAAATGAGAAGAATTGCATCTGCATGGTTGTATTCTAAAAAAGAGACTCAAATCTTTCTCTGAAAAATTATAGTAACATTGAATATTCTCAATTAAGTTTCTGACGAATTATGACGATAGCAGGCTAAATAATTTGCGGAAACAATTATTCAATCTAATAGACCATGTTTGCTATGAGGAAAATTTTCCCTTTCTGACAAAAAAGTTTGACCTGTTCCTGATGTTGACAGTACATTACTACGCTAAATCAAAAACAATCGAAAAAAATTTGATTTAAATTTTCTCAACATTGAAAAAGTACACTAGCTCTAAGATGACTAATATTTTATTTCGTGGTAGTATATATGAAAACAATTTCATTTGGTCCTTTTTGATGATTATATCTAAACGTTATAAAATTTGTCTGCACAATTTTCATCTACAATCTAAACTATGACTTTCGGCTCACAGTACACTTCGAATTTTTGTCCATAATCTTTAGTTGTTGTTCAGCACTTTTTTCGGTTAACTAAACAGTTACGAGCAAACCTGCCAACTGCAAAAAAAAATTGACTGACGTGTACCACAAATTGAGCGTAGGATGGACATGCGTGCAACCGATAAGAATTTTAACGTTTTGAGGTTTGAGCGGCGCTCCATTTCAGTGTTCAGTTTATAGAAAGAAAGTTTTGATGTTTTGGCCTGCAAAATGGAAGGCAATGCTCATATTTTTTATCTATAACATTGGGCTTATTTGGGGTTTAGGTCAAATTTACAGTATATTGGTGTGCTCAATCCGCAGAGAATCATTTAAACTTGAAACAATGTTTCAGACTTCGCTCCTCGGTTTAGCTCTAATCTAAATTCTCTTTACTTGTTGAAATTGAACTTCCATCGTCGATATTACAATTACACTTGAAAGAAATAATGCTAGCTTCACCTTATATTCAAGGACTTTATTGTCAATCAATTTTAAGTGTAACGCAAATACCGGCTGTAATTTGATGTTATAAATTAACTACATATATACATCAGCAATGAAACAATATTTTTCTTTATTAATCATAGATGGTTTTTTTCGTTATTCATCGGGAGCCTTTCCCACGTCCGCGCTATGGATTCCAGTAACAAATGTACAAGCTATTCATAGAGGATGAATAATGCATCCCTGCAAGTAAATCTCAGGCATAAATCTCAGAGCTGGAATGGGATTGTTTCTTCGTATGCTCGGAAGCCTCTCAATTTTGTGATTTATGGCTTTCTGTGTGGGTATTGCTGTAAAATTCTTCCGTGCTAAATGAAATGTATCGCAAATACAATAAATAGTGATACTCAATACGACGCGAGGGATCGATACTCATGCCTTGAGTAAAAAATTAAAATATTGAGGGACAATAACCTCCCTTCCTAATATTAACTATACCTAATATATACTATACCTAATAACTTCCTAATATATTCGTGCTGATTGATTATTAATAATATATATACTTACCATGTGTGGCATCATTACACTTGATCAATTACCGCTCATAAATTAATAAATACAATAAACGCCCTTGCAATATTTGGCTCACTTTAATCTTCCATTATCAAATCAAATACCATTACGCATTCATGAACAACTATTAATTCAGGTTTTCACGACAGGTTTTCGACAAACGAATTCAATTTGCGTTCAGGTCGAAGGAACAAAAAAAATAAAACTCAGTACTCACTGCAGTGAGTGACAGAGAACGCATTTTCTCGTCGACGAAAACGTGAAGTCACGGACGGACAAACGGACGGACAGACGGACGGACAGACGGACATGGCAAGCACAATAGTGCATTTTTTTCATAAATGAGAAAATGCGCTAAAAATGGACTGTTTCGATTCATTTCGCTCAATTGTGATTGGGCCGAACTAATTAAAAAAACTAAGTCGGCTTAGGCAGGTTTTAAAGTCAATGAGGTTTCACAGACCATTATTCAAAGCTCTGAAGATGAGTAGTCAACGCAAAAAGAGCGATAGTGCACAACTGATGACACCATAATTCATTTTTTTTCACGGTATTAAATAGTGTGCAGCAAAAGAAACTCTCACGCATCAGTAGCAAGTAAAATTTTTCGCTCACCATCGTACAAAGATGAGATACAGCGTCGTTGCGTTCTGGAATTTTTCCCGCTTCTAAAATATATCTATATTTTCCATATTTTTCTTGTATCATTCACTTCACAATGCACATCGCGGCTAAAAATATGATGATAAATATTCCTAAATGGTAAACTGCTGATCCCTTTGATCTCCCTGATGTCATCTTTGACGCTCAGAGTATGAACGAGCTCAAGAACCGACTAGAAAAAATTATGCAGGGGCATATGTTTAGACTCGAAATGCGTAGTACTTTATGAACCATGTAATAAATCCTGTAGCAATCTCAAACCGATGTCAGTTTTGATAATATCTGGTCAAAAAGTCGGATTTTTGATCTCCTGTGAACTAGTCACGAAAACGACAAGAATCGGCAACAGGCAATGGGCCTATTCTTCGACGCTGACATCTCTATTCTATTCTTGAGTATCACTGATGGCCGATCATCCAAAAATATCATAATGTTTCTGTTAGATTCGGTGGCAGCCTTGATTTTATTTTTGAGGAATAATTGAAGATGTAACTGCCACGAATTCGATGGATAATATCGTACCGTTCAATGTTATGGACAATACCACTCAGTATAGTGTTGTGAAAAATTCTGCGTACTTCTAAAGGATAGAATAATTCTCACGGTATTCATTTTTCTCGAGATAATTTTTTCATAGAAATTGTTAACACTTACTCTGAGTAAATGGAACACTAACATATATATGAAACATCATATCTTGTACTTTGAGAGCGCCATTTTTAAAAAGGAAAGAATAATAACTTTTCTCCTGGTATCTTATCACAGCAGGCAATGCAATGTTGATTTTGCATGCTTGATTAATTTGGTTGGTCCTGACTCCTGGAACTGAAATAAATCAATATTTTCATTTCCTTCTTACCACTACAAGAACTTAATACTCACTTATTGAGTAAGATTCGCACTGAACATTGGAAATTCAAATACTAAAGAGTGATATTCGAGGAGGAATCGTTTTAGAAATTAAAATTTTTTCTTAATGTATATATTAGATTATTATTTTCTGATAAGATACGCCAACTTATGAAGCATTTTATTCCAGACAACAAACTTTGTTAGGAAATTTTGTTTCCTCTTATTCAAAAACATCATAACAATTTTTTTGTAGAATTGTGCATTTAATACGCTTATGTGAATTATAATTAATAAAAATCGTCTAATTATTCTTTACTAGAATCATGATTAGGACATGAGAGATATAATGATATTAATATCGTTATTGAGCACAAAGAAGATACCGTAATTTATAGATGCTTCGCATTAATGCATAATATAATCATAATAAATAATGCAAACGATGCAGGTGTTTTCGTATGCGAAAAACTTTGAGGATATCGGAAGAAAACGCGTCTGCATCGAGTCATGTTTATTGATGAAGCGCCTCAGCCGTGCCTACGCACGACTTTTGCGATCAGTTGTTGCGAGGCGAATAATCAGTTCATCTATGCCGGCGAAATGAAACTGTTGGTTGCGATTTTCTGCGTGTAACAATTCAATATTATTCAGGGACTAGGCTCAAGCTCTGGAAAAACTCTGATATTTGTGAGAATGAAATTCACTGTTGAAATATCGAATTTTAAGGTACGAAGAAGGATTGTATTCAAGTAAAATAATTTTTTCATACTGGCCTGGTTTCCGTCCGTTGTCTTATCTGGCAATAGTGATGCCAAAAATTGAAATTAATCCAGATGAGTAGGCAAGAAAGAAATATTTGAGGCATGGCATATAGGCAAATAGTGAGCACAGTGTTATATATCTACCAGAATAAGGTTATTTTTCCTGATGCTATTGTTTACATCCAAGTTTCCTCTGCATAAAGATGTTTTGACTGAAATCCAGTGCAGAAGTTACACAAAACATTGCAATCAAAATAAATCAATATATTGTCGCTTATTTTCTCGTCTTAAATTCTCTATTGTTGCTTATCAAAAACTACAGGAGAGCTGATTGAAATTTGAAAAAGTTTTCACAGGAAGAAATGACAACACAACACAATAAATCTTTTTCAAACTATATATTTTGATTGAAATTTATTTTATTAGCAGTAGCTAATATTTTTAAAGGACAGGCCGAACAATTTTGCATTCATTTCTTCCCTTAATTCCGCATTCATCAAGGTCTCCTTGTTTTATTTCAACATTTTGACCATAAACGAAAATTTTCATAATTTCTTCCACGGCATCACCATATGAACTGGAGTTTGATGGGCTCCATGAGTATGAAAGCAACTATACAACAAAAATTTTATCAGAAGCCGATCATTTATCCAAAAATTTCTTATGTCTATTGGGTCCTTAAACAAACATGGGATGGTCGTATATAAATTATTACTCTATAACTTATAACGAAAAATAATCTTCCATGTTACTGCAGCATTTTTCGAGAGTTGAATGACGTTCACAGCCAGTTTCCCGGTGTCATAAAAAAACTTAAAATCTCAATCGCAGCTCTACCTAACATTTAAAATGCTGAAAGATATTTCGAAAAAAGCAGAGTTGTAACAGACCGCGTAGATTTTCTAGCTTGTTCCAGAGAGCTATTGATATATGTTTTGGTGTTTAACTGGCTGAAAATCCATTCCAGAGATCGATTGAAAAGGCACGGTTGCATATCTAAAGATTGATATCACTTTTCCAGGGAAGTTTGGCATTTCCAATGAATAAATTAACGGCTCGGGGCATGCAGTTGCGTTAGTCGATAAAAAGAGAAGCCTGTTGTTTATTTGCTTCGCTGACCCTGGTATAGCAATCTGCGGAAATGTGGAGTGAAGGAACATTCCTATAATTTTTTAGTTATGCTGAATGTTTTATTACACGTTTACTCCACTTTCCCATTAATTACACTGATCAACCAACAAATAGGTTGGAACGATTTTTTTTTCTGCTGATGTCAAAACTGGCTTTGTTTTTGGCTCTAGCACGTCTAGTTTTGTGAATATTCACCTCCTTTTATGAAATATATTTGATTATTACTAGTTTATACGTAATTATATTGGTCAAAATAAATTCTTCTGAGATCATGTGTATAGGTTGGAAACTAACAAAAACGGTAGCGGAAAAAAAATGAATATGGAAACTTCACTATTTATTTCTTTGACTGGTACAATGATTTAGGGCTTCAACCTACAGATTTAGGTTTCGGAAGCCTGGGCCTATACTTTCAAAGAAAGTTAAGAGATCGTAAGTTCATAAGCCGATCATTGGCGGCCTTTCAAGCAAAATCCACCAATCATAGACAAGAAAATAGAACGTAAGTATTTACGTTCACTTAGCGAGTTTAGAAAGTATAGGCCCTGAAGGTGCACTCGCCTCGTTAACCAGTATACGGGTCCAAGGCTGCGGAAACACCGATAGTTATAGTAATACGTCATAGGCATAGGAATAAGTTAGTTACGATAATAAATTTAGTTATAGTTTATATAGTTATCGTTATAGTTATAGTTTATATAGTTATCGCTATACATATAGCAGGTTGCTGTTTGGCTGTAAATAAAAGGAGGCCAGACGAATCGGCACGACAAGACACATGACCAAATTATATCGTGCTGCTTCCATCAAAGATCTGTTTGGGAGCAATTAATTAAGTAAAGTTTAAATTTCAAGGCTAAATATATTCACTTCAACCAAGGCTTTTTTACTTCAACAAGTGAAGATGAACGAGATTCAACAACACAAGTGAAGATGAACGAGAGACCGGCAGGAGTCGGCTAAGCCGCTGTATGTGGTCACGTTATATGTACAGGGGTTGCATCGTTGTAGACATAAAGATTTTCGCAGCTGATTTCAAACTGGCTTTGTTTTTTTTTTCTCTGGCATGTCTCGTGTTTGGTTTATTCTTGTATCACATATGTAAAAATATATAATTTTATGTGTAACATTTTTAGGTCATAATATAGCCAGGCTTCCACAGACATATAATTATAAGTAATAAATATATAAATGTAGGTGTATCGCTTCGATTAAATACATAATTTCATGCTCAGATATAATTATTATGAATAATTTAATTTTAAATGTATATATTTCAAAAACTAGACGTGCTGAAATAACAAAGCCAGTTTTGAAATCAACAGAAAAAATGCTTCCTAACATACGCAAAATGATCTCAGAAAAAATTTTTCTGCTGACCCGGTATTTACATATAATTATGTAATTATCAAATATATTCCACAAAAGAATACGGATAATTTGAAAACTAAACGTGCTGGAGAAAAAAGTATTTTTAATCAGCAAGAAAAAGGCTGTCTAACCCAAACAAAATTATATCATAAACATAATCTCTCTTCACCAACGTTATCAATTTGAAGTTCGATTAATGCCATTCCATTAACCTTCTAACACTATTCACTTGGATCAAATATAGTTGCAATTGTGCAGATAATAATGATGGAGAAAGAATGAGGAGAATGAAGGTGCAGAATCATTATTTATCGCCCCGAAGAGTACAAGTTAATCTATATCAACTATGTAAGAGTATCCATTATAATTTTTTCGAAAACGTAAACACATTAGTTACAAACATGAAACATGGCCCGATTGGAAGAGAAAAATGTTCCGTAACGCTGCAGGTAAAGCTGTTCTGGATGCTTTTTGGGTTACGGAACCATGTCGGCACGATAAACAAATTCAAGAACATGGCCACCGGGAAGAGTCAGCCACAATTTCAGAATCGGAAATTTTTCATAGGAATTGCTTCAGTAGTGGAGACGGCGACCATCGAGGAAGATCATTTGTAAATTATATGCCCGAGGCCAGCCGGAAATTTTGGGCAATCACAGCAATCGAAAACACCCGTAACTGCAGCGACTGCCTCGCTAGGTCACCCAAATCAAATAAATGGATAAATTTAAGTCGAATTTATAAGCTTGATAAGAAATAAGTTAAATTCCAGTTCGAGTTAAAGTAGATATGCATGAGATGGCCAAGAATTCAAAGGGAAAGTTGCGATTGGAAATTACGATATTTTGATGCGTTCATGTGCAAATATTTTTCACTTTTAAAATTAATGTGCAAATTGTAGCTTGATCAGCATTTGCAACAATAATTTGAAACTTAAAATGCTTGAACAAGTGCAATAATTCACGCTTCGTTTTAAATGTTTTATGGCCTGAATGAGATTTAATAAGATACTTGGATAAGACGAGACCTAAATGTGACATTTACTGGGTTCAAAAATGTAAGTTGCTCAGGCTAAGGGAAGAGATCAAAAGTTTTGATGTCACACGCTGAGACTGAAACATTTTTGGCGTAAAAATTTCTGTTTGCAGTTTAAGGAAGGTCTCAAGAAAAACTGACTGCACGTGTTCTTGTAATGATGAAATCTGATGACAATTGTCTTATCTACTGCATATTTTTTATCAAAATAAATTTTCTCTGCACAGCCAATTTAGGGATTGATACTGCATACGAGTAAATCGCCAGCACCTAATTCGCAAGGTACTTTCCTTAGTCCTTTCCCTCTAGGTATCATCATTACTATTGTTCATTTCTAAGTAAACTTAATTATTTTTATGAATGGTACATAATCGGAACTGTTGGGCTTAGGACTGTAGGGATCTTATAAGTCATTACACGCAGCAGTGACCTCATTACCTTGCAAGTGCGTGGCATTAACAACTCTTACACGTCACTTGAATCTAATTTACGATGTACGATGTTCCGAGTCCAACTATCGGTGGACTATAATGATACATCGAAATATTGTTCCTACTGCAAGGTTTCCCTAAGATACACCTCCGACAAGTTAAGTATTTATATCAAGTAATAATTTCATTCATTTCTTGCAAATAGTTGAAAAAATCGGTCCCCTAAAAAACTTTTTCACATAACAATAACGGAAACCACAAATAACGACACAATAATGTCGTTTCATAATGCACTGAAGGAATAAACTTGGCCTCCATACATGGAAATATAACAGTGTTTTTAAGGAATAGTACCGAATAAATTCAGGAATTGATTGTGGCATTTTCAGTAACAACAATTATTTTCACTATACGCCCAGAGTTCTGCGCACTGTAGGGTTTGATCGTTTCCGGTATTCATTCATCAATGTTTATGTACGATCGGGAGAGGGCTGAGATACAGAATAAAAGTGAAAAACATGCATGGTTTATCTATACTGAACCGAACGGCATGGCAGCACATCGAGCAAGAGATACAGAGTCCTCACAACGTTGACGTCATATTTATCGATTACAATATATAGGAAAGATATATATTTATTTCTCGGAATCTCTTGTTGTTTAGAGATACTAGAAATGGGCTATCATTTTTGATGTTTGTATGGCTGTTATCAAAGACCGAGGCCACTCCGACCAGACTAAAACGTTCGCCCCAGCGGCTTCAGGCCGTAAGGCGAGGGAGAAGTGATTGAACGGCCACCTCTGCAATCTGCAAATGCATTGTAATTCTGTATTTTTACAGCAGGACAGCAGCTTGGATGAAAATATATTCAACCGTTTTCAAAGACCTGGAATATTTTTTCTGGGCTGCAATTTCACCGGAAAAATATCACTATTCATGAACTATTGAAATGTCGCGTTATTTAACCTACTGTTATTGTTCAGTATTCACCTAAAACTTAATTCAATTCTGAGTCTAAAAATTTATTTCATCCTACTTAAATTTTGCGATCAATAATGTTTTTCCACTAGGCGGCTTCCCGTCAAAAAGAACGAAAAAATTATGAGATTATTTTTTTTTTGCTCAATATTGTTCGTTTTATGAACCCAAAAATTACAAAAAATCAAACTTTTTGTCCTATTAGTCTCATTAATTTAACAATTAAGGACTCTAGAATCGCAGCTCTTTATCCGCCATATTACAAGGTATTTTGAGATTCAGATGTGCTCGATTTATGTCAGTTTTTATAATATAAAAAAATTCATGGTTGCCAGCGACCATGAATATTAATGAATAGCGTTATCATAGGTTAATTAATAACATCATTAACCCGGCAGAGCAAAAATTCTAGAAATGAAAAACTTATCATGCAACTATATTGGGGTATTTGCAAGCATGAATTATTTGAGAATAAGTTTGTGATGATAATTGCTTCCCATTGGTTTAAAAATATGGTGTTAAAAATAACATTTAATTATTTAAGAGCTTTAACACGAGATCATCAAACCGATGGCACGTGCACAATATTATGATGCATTTTTTCTATAAAAATCCTAAAATGGACGGTGTAAATCTACAATAAATTACGTTCAAATTTTGCATCAGCCTCCATTTTTTCAATGACATAAAATTCGTCTGATTAAATACAAGGAGAATTTCACCAGCGCACAAAGAACTCCTCGGAGATGACTTGAGATGCCAATTAAATGAGACCACTTACTTAAGAGTCTAGCCATTTTAATTCATTTATAGCTAAAAGACATTAAAAATTAGACTTAATAATCACGTCGACTTTTTTAAAACTAATTCTGTCATCAAAATTACTGGCTGTCTATTGAGTGGATAAAAGTCACTCCAGTAAGACGAATTTTTTTACCGGGCGGAGGCAAATTAGAAGGATCTCTCCGTACTCTAAAGAAAAGATTGAGGTTTCTCAATATTAAAAGGCCTCATTTTGATGTATGTATCGGAAATAATAAGTAAAGATTTAGTACTGCGATTACTTTCTCTAAAAAATTATTTCCAGCGCAAGTTGGTTGCGGGGATATATGAAAACATAAGCTAATTTTTGAACCTAGGGGAAGGTTGCACCCTGCTGCAGAATGCGTAATTAACCATTTGAACATCACATTTGCAACTGTGGCGGAAGTGAATTTAAAACTTTGGAAATATTTCATAAAATATTACTACAACAGACAGAGCATTAATGATACAAAAAATAATTATATTTTTGAATTTAATGTAATTAATTAAAATGTACTAACAGCAAATTGTAATTTTTGACGTCATCCTAATTACCATGTTTTAGCAATGTGAAACCCCTGAATTTCAAGTTCCCCATATATAGTAACGCTATTCAGAAGACACGTTGATGCAAAAAATGCTTACCAACGCTGATACTAACATACAAACGATACAAATATTTTGTTGAATAAATTGCATCGAAATATTTTCCTAGTTAGAAAAGAATGCGGAATAAACATTGAAACAATAAACTAGAACGTAATAAATCATATATTCACCGGAATATTACATCTCTCGGCTTCCATATACATGTTCAGGCATCAAGATTGCTTTGAGTCAATAATGCTATCGAGAGCGAGCTTTAGTCGACAGACCGTCACAATAAAGTACAAACCCCGTACATTCATACAGCTTTATCGTAAAACATTTTAGATTTTTACACATTTATGAATGACGAATGGAAAAGACGGTCGTGCGTCGTAAAAGTTTACTCAACACATTTGCCTATTAGCTGTTTAAGAATTTGAACAAAACGCTTTGCATAACTACTGCATAACATTATACCTTCTCGGAATTATTCTTCAGCAGTTTTTGAATTTCCTGATCCTTGTGTTAAATTTGGGTGCTGAAGTTTCCTATCAGTTTCATCGTCCAAAATAAAGAATCTGTCGTGAGGCAGCGATGAGACACATTCTACTGATTGCGTCGGTGCCATGGTGACTGCATTTACATTCTCTGAACGAATATTTTTAGCGCATTTTCTCATTTATGGAAAAAATGCACTATTGTGCTCGCCATGTCCGTCTGTCTGTCTGTCCGTCCGTCCGTGACCACGTTTTCGTCAACGTGAAAATGCGCTCTCTGTCACTCACTGCAGTGAGTACTGAGTTATATTTTTTGCAGGCTTCGCCTTCTTACGTTCGTAATATATATGCGCAGTCGAACGAATTTATGATATACATACAACTCGGATATAGAGATGAGGTAACCTTTGTGATAAAACTCAATGAATCAACTGCACAAGTACTCTTCCAAGTTTTGTACCCTGATTCATCAATTCCAAATTATTTGCTTTGTTCAATATAACGCGGAACGCAAGATAGCTTGACTTTGTAGATAATGATAATTGTTTTCGATGCTGCATAAATTAGCGATGAGACATTAAACTTAAGCATGTAAAAATGTAGGCATGCATAAGTTTGCGATGCAATGGTCCAGATGGTCATTATGTGCAACAATTTAATATGAAACATATAGGTCAAATAATTATAATCTTATCAATTTTATTTAATGTTTGTTTTATTTAATCACGTTTAATTAACAGTAATTTGACGTCTGTGTGAGATGACATCGAGGTCAGATCCTTAGGTCCGCAGTCTCGGTGGCCTCTAAGGTATTGGAATTGCATTTGAGTTGAGATTGAAATCGATTTGAATTTTCTGGAATCAAAAACTTTTTTCCGCTGTTCGCTGCATTCTTTTCCTAATAACTTTTTAATATCGTTTATTTGAAGTATTAGTATATAGTGCTGCTGATTTCACTCAGTTCAGAATCAAAAGTTTGCTTATTGGTGTCCGAAAATCATCATTGCTATACTCATATAGGCATTTGCACTTAACAATGTCTTCGACATGTATTTATTCCTATGTTTAAATGAAACAGTAATTGATAATTAATCCCAGTCTTTCCTGACTAGCCAAAGTTTAGTCCTCACGTACAAATGTTCTCAGTAGTTCAGGCTTGGCTGGACGAAAGTAACTGTTCGAGAAGCCAACCTGAAAACTGCTGATTTAGCCAAACTCGTAGCATTGATTCTCCGTAAATATTAGCGTGGAATGTATTATCGTTCAAACTTGATTATGGAACATGTTTATTTGTAAATGCTATATTATCCTTTATTTAGTGCTCATTTTGCAAGGTTAACGGTTTCACAGGACTTTATACGACTAAAAGAAATTAATAAATTACTATATTTTATTCAAATCAAGTAGATATGTGTAAATTAATGTAAACGTCAGAGTCTAGATTTCAACAGTCACGTGAGGGTTGAATTGTCATCAGTGAAGCAAAATAATTTTTAATTCATTCGTCCATTTGAATACATGATTTGCTTGCAATGCCATCTTGTGCATTATTAGAAATGTAAGGATGAATATATTTTTAATTTTCGACCGTTAGAAAATCTAGATTAAAAACTTCAAGATCTTAAGAAAATATTATAATAAGATTGCAGTTTTGCCCTCCCATGCTACGATTTTAAGCATTATTCATTTCACTTTCTCTAATGCAAAGAGCATATTGCGTTTCTGTTGCGGTTTACAAATTGTTCATCGTATCCACCATAGGTGCAGCTTAGTACTTTCTTCAAGCTTTTGCACAACATGAAATAAATTTCTTGTTTGGTCTTTTTAACACAATGGTTTGTAAGTACTTAATGAAGGTTATTGGTTAACATGGAGTGGATGGTATGCTGCAGGTAACGATGGGTAATTTGGACACTGATTGGGGCGTGATCACACTATATAATTGACAGACTGCAGAAGAAGCTCAAATTATGGAATGGTCTGCCTTGACCATTAGGTGCTCCTCGAAATCCAGAAGGATTTTAAATTTGTTTCTGGGAACGATTTTGTACACATGATGAAAACGAAACAAAATTGCGATCATTGTAAAACCTATTCCAAGTGAATCTACTCCTGTCCTTCTACCCAATGCCAATTGAACTTTGAACTTCTACCCTATGCCAATTGATGTACTTTGCGGGCCTAGAATTGGATCTGTTATTGCTGCGATGTTCATTGCTTGTGCATGTTCTAAAAAATTTTTAGTAAAGAACAAAATGTATCTACTGAACTAATATTCTAATTTCCAGATAATAACGAAAAAAGATGATGAATAAATTCTGAGAAATGAAGGTAAAGTTGTATTTTTACATAACCCTCCATATGTCACTTACTTTTCCAGAGCCAAATTTTAATGCCAAAATTCTTTTGAAGCCTAGCAAACTACCAACTGACTTGACAGCCTCTTTGCATAAGCGTTGAACAGTCATTTACCTGATTGTATCGACTTTTACATTGTGTCCAACAATAATATAAACTGTATCTAAATGTAATTTAGCTTGGTATGGTAAATAACTACCTTCACATATTTTTACGTTCGAGAATTAATAATGACATATATGTAATAGATTTAATTACCTTATGTTAGTCCGCATAGATTGAATTGAAGACACTTTTTTAATTTTTACCTTGATTTATAGCTCGCTAATAGGATTCTAGGATAATAAATTCATTAAATATTTTGTGATCTTATTTTCGAATAGTGACTTCTTTCCAATATTTTTAGATATACGTGGTGCAACCATCGATTTTTGGATTCTATTGGTCAATTTGACTACTCGGTAAGCTTTTTAATCAACTAATTATTTTTAAGCAAATGATTTATTCCTGTTAGAAAATTCATGCTGAATGAGATGGAACTCTCCCCTAACTTATTTAGCATCCAACTGAGCAGTGCATTCTACTTGAAAGAACCCTGTGAACTGAAAAAATGTTGCTAAAAGAAAAACATTTGACGTACTACAAACCTTAAGTATTTAAACGCTTTATTGACGCATTTTTTCTTTTTAATATGATAGATATACATTATATCCTAATGAACGTTGCACTATGATAGTTTGAGCACTACCAGTCTTTATCAATGAGAAAAATTCAATTTGACTAGCTGACGCTTGCTACTGTTCGGAAATATATGGCTATGTTGATATGAATAAATTTTATCTGAAAGTTTGTTTTGCTTCCGTGAACCACCGTTTTCCTTGAAAAATAAGCTAGCAGTTGGTAACAGTTTTCCTTGAAAAAAAGGCTAGCAGTTGGTAATTTGGTAATCTGGAATTGATTTACTGGAAGTTTGAGCTCAAATGTTGTGCGCATAAGGCGCTTCCGTGGCTCTTATCCGCTGAATAGAACCGAGCAGCGGAACGGACGGAAGCTTCTCATATCAACGAAATACTGGGACGACATCAAACATAACATGCAGCGCAAAGGAATCCGCATATCAACCGTTGTCACACGATTTACACATCATGTCACACGATTTACACATAAGTAAAGTGAATCATATTTTTCATTCGCGTTTTTAAACTGACAATTCCTATTCAGTGAAAAAGAAAATTTGATTTTGGGATCATTTGAGTTGATTTTGAAATTGATGAACCGCACGACATAGCTTGAAATGCGCAACTATGAAATTTTTGCTGATTGAAATGCAAAATGACCTCCAAATATAGACGCTTTCTGAAACCTCAACTCAACTTGCCCAATTATCAGGGTTAAATTGGAATAGGTTCTAGGGGAATTTAATATTAAATTCAAACGAATTAATTAATTTGGAAACTAATATCATCGAAGCGTCTGTAACAAGTCATCTAAATTCTCAGATTTTTCTAAATTACATTGCTGCCGTGTATAAATGTGAAGTTCGAGTTTATGACGAGATAAATTTATGCAAGACGAGGAAAGATCCTACCTCGATCACGGGGCTTGTGCTATGCGGCTTCTATGATGCATATAGTTCAATATAAATTATAAGCTAACAAGCATAAATAATAATAAGAAATAGAGGCACTAAAATATTTAACTGGAGTTGTGTGACTACATTTACGTTGGATCAATTTTTACACAAGTGACATTTGAATATTGGAATGAATGTCATTGTAGGCCTCCCTGTGATCAGATTGAAATTTTTTGCTTGCCGTTGTTTGGCCTGGCCGAGAATTTGACGCCGCTGCAGTAATTCTTTCATGAATTACGAATTCTCTTTGCTAAAATGTAACAGAATATACTTACTGTTTGTTGAAAAATAAAAACGAATATGAGGACTGACTTTAGTTAAACAAATTCACATTAAAATGAACCTTCATAAATAATTAAAATAAATTAAGTCCAGCCTATAATATATTTTCTTGGAATGCACATGACATTTCAATTACCTAAAAAGACCGTGCAGTCCTTCACGCGGATAGTCCCGCATCTCATTATTCTTTGCTGCCAAGTAGCAATTTTAAAATGACAGAAGCCTTCATAATCCAAAACTGTGCGTCTTGCATAATCATGAGCGTGAATAATTTATACACTGTCAGGTTGACTCACTCGCCGATATGCTTCAGGATTAAAGCCTACCCTGACGCTAAATTGAAGCAAACCTTTTAATATCATTCAATCATTTACTCGATATTTGATAGCAACGCAGGTGCTAAACTGCCTAAAGTGTTCTCATTTCAGTCACTCGCCTGAAACCGAATTGAAACACCGGGCGCTGAAGAGACTAAGTTTATAGAATTCTGGAAGTCGCTCCCTGCATGTATTTGCGACTCCAACTGTGAAGACCCATGAACAAAACAACCTATTATTGCGCAGCTATTTGCAATATATTTGGCTGCACAGTCGGGGCTTAACTGATTCTTGATTCTAAGTGATCTGTGCTGTGCTTCCGTGCCTGTCCATTAATATTATCAAGCGATTTCGTCCTAAGCAAAATCTTGGCATTGCTGATGATTTTTTTAATGTTAATAAGAAACACACAGAGTGCATGTATTTTCAGTTAAATTAGTGAACATAGTCAAGCCTTCATTTTTTCAATCTTTTGCTACAGGTTAGGGGAATCCGAAGTTCCTCCAAAGTGTGGTACTATATGAATCTTAGTTAATTTTAGATCAAAAACTGGTTACGGATTGAACAACAATTACACCGCAAATCATGCAATGTTAAATTCAATGCCACACTAAAGTTTTGAATGTTACGTCATGAACGCCTACTAGTCGCTCATAAAATTGATGATGAACTCACTATTATGTTGAAATGTCTATTGATATAATGAAAATGCGAATAGTTCTCAAGAAAACAGTAGGCAAGACAAAGACGCTCAAACATTCAACGTTCGATAAAGTTCCGTCATTCTCGACCTAAACGGCACACGGCCGAACAAAGACTATTCCGATGTTGTCACCTACGAGATCGGAAAAATACGAGATGATTGTGCAAGGGAATACGATCTACTGCAGCGCTTCCATTCTTCTTTCTTGGGCAAAAATCGACAGCGGACTGAGGCTCTATTCAGATGAGATCCCCGGAGGAAAAAGGATCAAGGCAGAGATAGACAAGGTGCAAGGTAAAACTGAAAGAATGAATGCCGATGGTTCTTAAGGGATTCAGTGTGAGGATTGCAACCTTTGATTCCGTTCGGAATTCTTGTATTGTCTTAATTTGTGCGCTGTTTTTGTGGGAGTTTGTTGGCTCTTTGCAATGCAGCCTATGTTTGTGCAGAATTGCAGTGTGGTATTTCTGGCAATATTTCTTAGAGGTACGTTGCTCGCGACAATAATTCAATGTGAAGTGTGTGAAGTGTTTTTATAAGGAATATTTTTTGATAGTAGTTGTATCTTATATTCGGTCGGAACCCAGCTATTGTAGGAACCCAGCTGGTCATGGCGCGTGTATCAATTAGAGTTATTACTTACATAGCATGTGTATCAAATAGAGTTATTACTTACATAGCACGTGTATCAAATAGAGTTATTACTTACATAGCACGTGTATCAAATAGAGTTATTACTTGCATTGCACGTCTATCAAATAGAGTTATTACTTGCATTGCACGTGTATCAAATAGAGTTATTACTTACATAGCACGTGTATCAAATAGAGTTATTACTTACATAGCACGTGTATCAAATAGAGTTATTACTTACATAGCACGTGTATCAAATAGAGTTATTACTTACATAGCACGTGTATCAAATAGAGTTATTACTTGCATTGCACGTGTATCAAATAGAGTTATTACTTACATAGCACGTGTATCAAATAGAGTTATTACTTGCATAGCACGTGTATCAAGTAGAGTTATTACTTGCATAGCACGTGTATCAAATAGAGATATTATTTACATAGCACGTGCATCAAATAGAGTTATTACTTACATAGCACGTGTATCAAAGAGTTATTACTTGCATAGCACGTGTATCAAATAGAGTTATTACTTACATAGCACGTGTATCAAATAGTTATTACTTTCTACCACAGTCTCCGCATGCTCCTCTCATGCTCCTTAAATTTCATTGTAATTCGCTCCTTATATTTCATTTTAATTTGCTCTTTTAGTTCTCACCCAAATTTATTAATTAGCCATTCCTCAGCTTATTCATTAATATTGAGATTTCAATTCACTCGAAATTTATTCTCTAGTTTTCACATTAGTTTATTTATGAAGTTGCACCTGGCAATTTACATCTCCTAATTTGTCAATCAATATTAAGCTGTGACACAGTCCACATATATTTCATTATACCCTGTGATTATTGCTGTCCCGTTAATCTTTTATTTATATCAATTATAATTCGGATGACGGAGACCAAAAATGGATCATTCTAACCCCACTTGCTCACACGGCACCGGCAACAATATCTCTTAAATGAAAGATGTACAGAGATTCAAACTTTTTTGGGTGTGCATTAACGGAATAAAATTAATTTCTAACTGTTGCAAAACAAACTAATCTTTAAAGCCCTGAAGTGAACTCTAACTTTTTTAATAGACCAATCATGATAACACTTCAGAAATACTTACGTGTTATCTCGTAATAAGCTGGTAAGCTGTTAGCGACTTATATAAGAAGAATGCGAATGTTAATATCAGTATCACAAAATTTCTTCCATTCAGACCTATTTTGCTGATTTCCTATTTGAAATCAGTTACACTGCTATTTGCAAATTTCAGTTGATTTAATAAATAATTTTTAAATTTTAAATGTAAAAATTTCGACAAAGAATGTGCTACCAATTTACTTGAATGGTATTCAATTTGAAAACTATTCAAAACTGTCTAGAGGTTTTTACACAACACATTCTATTACTAACTCTATATATATCGGATCAGAATATTTCGTATAAATCATCCATCAATGCGGGTCCCAATACGGGTTCGGGTTCCATATATCAATATTGAGCAGAACGATATATATCATCAATACGGGTCAAAACTCCTTGCTAATTTCATGAGTATCGCTAACCATCTTCATACTGCAGTTTTCCGTATAATTTAGCTCATTTCCGTAAGCTAGCATTAACGTAATTATGCCCTGTGTTTAATTCGGTGATAATTTGCCAGCGGTTCCCTGAGTGGCCGCGCTAACGACCGAGCTGCCAAGCGTACTATTATAAATTCACTCTAATTTACGACCATATAAGCAGCGAGCATATTAGAACTCACAGGTGGCCTTCGTCAATACATAAATTAGATTAGAATGATAGGGATTCAATTAATTAAAATATTATTTCAGTCAGTCTGCATTTCGGGTGGATGACATCAGGGCTTATAGTTAATTTATCACTTAAAGACTAACCAGGAAGTGCATGGTCTTCCTGTTATTCAGACTTGGCGAGTATAAGCTCCACGGAGAATGAAATACATTAGGGACACAATACTATGCTGATTCAGAAAAAACAAAGTTCGTGATACTTGAAAGTGGTATCAGCTAACGTTACAGAGTATTTTTCGCTTCCATTTAAATATCCAATACCTCAATACAAAAATGAATGTTCATTAAATCGACATCAGGAAGCCTCTATATGAGCGAACTATTAATTTAACAAAATGCTCTTTTGTTCCTTAGTTAAGCTTAACTGAAATGAACTTCGCTCCACTCATTTCACTTAACGCGAATGAAACAAGTTCACTCGGGCTCATTGTGAGCTCCTCAACGAATGCTCATATGAGAAGGATTTTTGTATGCGTTTCGAGGCATTCAATGAAGCAAGCGAGTTTATCTCATTCCATGAAACGGGAATTGCTTCAATTGAGACCGTCTTCGCAAAAAGGCAAACCGTCTGGCCACCGAGTCCATTGAAATTCAACCCTTATACCGCATATAAATCGCCCCTCTTCCAGCTCTATTTTGCCACCCAAAACAAATGGAAATTCGAATGAGCTTCCCCGCCGTCTTGCTGGACTCGTTTACATTTTTTACTTCATGCTACATGACTGATTGGATTTGCTGGAAAATAATTAAGATGCTTGATATTTTGTCTAAAAAATTATCGAATAATAGGTTTGGAAACTTAAATTAGATTTATTTTTTTCGAGGAGAAATATAAGTGAAATAATTCCACGAATATTAATCACCATGAATATTTTAAAGCTTGAATTGTTAATCGAGGGAGATTTTCCTCGAGGAAACATGCTGATCGACGCGATTACAATTAATGTATATCTGTCAGAAATTCAAGAAACAAAAGTACAAGTTTTTACGAATAATATTGCAAAAGATTGTTTCCATGTATTCATATAGAATTTACCCGTTGGCTGGATGTACGCTGAATAACTTGAGAAAGGCTATATACTTGATGAGAAAATTTCATCTAAAATTGAACTGCATCGCTAGACAAATTCTCATTGATATCTAGTATCATACCCGTTAATATATTCGCTTCACTAATTAGAGGTGCACAGTCTCCACCAAAGATGCACTCTTATGTCAATATCAGGGGCCATACTTTCAAAAAAATAGTTAAGAGATCGTTGGTTCATCAGCTAATCATTGACGGCCTTTCAAGTAAAATGCACCAATCATAGACAAGAAAATAGAGCGTAAGTACTTATGCTAACTTAGCGAGTTTTGAAAGTATGGCCCCTGATTATTACAGAGCCATTTTTCTTTTGCAACAACACTGTTGCCTCCCGAAATTGAAGGATTCACTCAATCACACTTCAGCTAGAAGTCGGTTTCCAAGTAGCCAACTATTTAAGATTGCCGAAATTCGAACGACTCAAATCAATATATAACCAAAATTCGTCTTACAGGAGAAACTTGCTTTTTTATTGTACAATGAGGTTGACGGATAAAAGTTTCGTCATACGCCGAAACTTTAATTGTTATTTTCTATAAAAGTATATAAGTTTGCAATTAATTTCCTTGCATTTTTCGCTAAAATGTAAGATCGACAAGATCAAAATGCCATTTTTGGGAACTAAAAAGTTGTGTGGGCCATAAAAACTGTAACTGCTTTATGTAGTTAGAAAAATATAGTGAAACCCCAAAACAATATTATTTTAGTTTTCATAATGATGAAAAATTTCATGAAATATGCGCATGATACGGACAAATTAGAATAATTCAAATGTCATTGAAGAATGAGTATTATTAAAATTATTACCAGACTTAATATTTTGTTCACAAAGTATGATCAGAATATTATTGTATCAACTCGAATTAAATTATATGATATTAAAAAGCTTTCAACTAACACGCTCTGCGCTTTACTTACTTGATTAATTCATAACCTGTTAATACACTTTCATATATATAATATCTTTCGAAAGTTATCCCTGTTGCCCATTTTTTTATTTGGGTGCTTTGGGTCTACGCATGAATACTTACGCGTAAATAGTGATAACACACAGCGTGTTAAATGAAACATCAGACGCTGATTCGTAGCAACAAACAGCTCGTTAACTGAAACATATGGCGCTGATTCGTCATAATAAACAGCTTATTTACTTAAACATATGGCGCTGGTTCGTCTCAATAATCGACCTATTTACTGAAACATCAGACGCTGATTAGTCCCAAGAAAATCTGGCTAACTGAAATATATGTTGCTGGTTCGTCTCAGCAAACAGCTGATTGAAACATATGTTGCTGGTTCGTCTCAACAAACAGCTGGACAGGCCATGGCCATATCAACCTATTGAATAACAGCGATGGTATTGCGCTGGTTTGTCACAATAAACAGCTGATTGAAACATATGTAGATGGTTCGTCTCAGCAAACAGCTGGACAGGCCATGTCAACCAGTTGAATAACAACGATGGTATTGCGCTGGTTTATCACAATAAACAGCTGATTGAAACATATGTATGTGGTTCGTCTCAGCAAACAGCTGGACAGGCCATGTCAACCAGTTGAATAACAACGATGGTATTGCGCTGGCTCGCCGCGACATCGCTCGCTTTATTAGCATCGTTCGATGACGCCTCGCATATCGACATGACACATCGCTAATGTCATGCAGTCCCGTACATTGGTGCGTGGCATGTTATTGGATGCGTCCTGGGATATCTGTTAACGAAATAATTTTAAGTTTGCATGTGGAACATATGAAATAAATTTGACGGTCAAATCCTCTCTCAATGACATAATTTGTGTGCATATGTGGTCCCGTTTCGAACTTTTTGTCACAAGTAAACAGCGAGAAAACATATGTCATGCACAAAAATATCCTTCCATTAAATTTGGAAATTTAAACATCGTTTATTAATCGTAAATTACGCTTAGAGAGTGGAAATTCAAGCACGACGCCGGCTGTACAACGTAAAAATATGGTTACACAGCAAGTTGAAGTTTCATATTCCCCCCCCCCTCTCCAGCACAAAAAGAGTACATGTTGCTATTTGAAAAACTGAATAATGTATTCACTGAGCTGCAAAATAAGCATATATAAATTCATTACTCTTGTCCAGGGGCCATACTTTCAAAACTCGCTAAGTGAACGTAAGTACTCATGCTCTATTTTCTTGTCTATGATTGGTGGATTTTGCTTAAAAGGCCTTCAATGATTGGCTGATGAACTTACGATCTCTTAACTTTTTCTGAAAGTATGGGCTCAGGTTAACTTCACACAGACGTTATCAGTTCGGACTGGAACGCCTAACAAAATCTTTATGACCTTGAGCTCGGAGTGCAGACAGAAAATTGTTCTATAACTTTTATACTTTGCAATAAAATATATTTTATGTTTATGCGAACCTTCGGGTATTTCCTGTATTCAAAATGATCCATGTTAGAACACCTGATCTGCGAGGTGAAAATCCTTCACTGCAAGAAACTGCATGGGTTCTCTGGATCCTTCATTTTCAACATACATAAAAATTTCGTTTGTTCTTTAGAGATCCTCCCGATTTTCTAAATTTCTTTTAACAACGTGTTGCGTCTGCACATCTGGTGTCCCTTCTTTCCTGTAGCATCTCTGTGAATTTTTCTTATGAAATACGCTTCCTTTGTACGAGATAACGTAAAACTGGACTGTTAACAGCGATTTTTATCTGCTGATGTTGATATGGAATTCACTTGCAGTGCAGTTATGATGCATGTTTCATGTGTTGATATGATCTATGAACTTAAAAAAAACTCCCACATGCACGATTGAACTCTTTAAATATTTTAAGCAAAACTTTAAATATCTCGAGTAAAACACGAATGCGCTAAGCGGATATATAATAAAGTAACTCCAACTGCAAACACGGCAACCACGAAACTTCAAATGCGACCTGTGAGATGGCAAAGCCAGTTCTGGAGAGCCTGTCCTCGTTTCCGAAAGTCGTTTCCAATAATGAGCGGTCGTCGAGCACCTAAAATGATTCATGGCTTTGCGTCCAATTCCAGAAATTGAGACCTGGGACTGGAGTACCTCCTGTCGAAAACGCAGGTCACTGCGATCGGTCGTCATTAGGAATTATATCAATCATCGGGATAAATGCTTCCGACATGAAGAAATCCTGATAACGAGTGTTAGCGATACAAGTATATAACGAAAAATACTCACGACAATGCGGAGAAATGAGCGAGTTGATTATGAGAAATTGTAATGCTCATAGCGAGAAAAAGATTGGAACGCAATACTTTGCACCAATAAAAACAGTGATAAAGGGTTTGGGAGAAATTCGCTTCAGGAAATGCAGGAGAATTTGTTAGTCGACGCATACATGACATCAAATTTAAAACAGGTTAAAAAATTCTAGGAATAAATCCTTGTTAAAGACCTTTTGGCTTCACGGTGGTTCTTATAATTTTTTTCTCACTTCATGGACATGCACGGTATTCGAGAAACTTAATTTCATCAATAAACATATAGTTTTGCCCGCTTCACTTTTGACTCCTCATTCACATGACTGTGTCTCCGGCCATTGCTACTCCCGCATTTTCCAATGTTGTTTACTCCTTCCTCAAGGATCTTTAATTACTCTGGGCTTATTGTCATACAAGTATTTTATTTACTTACTAGATTAGACTCAATTTATAATTACAGACTGAATCGCACTTCCAATAATGAATTAATTTTCAGGTCACTATGGAAGCCAAACCCGTGCATCCTATTTCTGTGAATGTTCAGATCCTTGAAACTTTAAATGTTATCAATAATATCAACAGCGCATTTTTTCATGGGAGCGACAAACTGTAACATAATGAGTGGAAATTTTGCATTAAACGTAATTTTATCAGCACCGCGCGTTCTAATTCAGCCTCTAAATTATCCGCGCATGAATTTAATTTTTAACTGCAAGTAAATGCGTCAAATTCAATCAAATGCTTTCTCACCCGTGACGTTTTGGATGCAAGCGTGCAAAATCGACTCTGTCAATAAACACTACAACGAAAATTTTTAATAGAGGTTAATGAATATTCACAAAATTCTGACACTTTTTTATTCGCTTCATCTGAATATATATTCACTCTATTCTCCATACCATTTATTTACTTCATCTAAGAAATAGTATACACAAATAAACATCAACCGTCGTTGAAAATTTGGAATGGGAATAAAGAAATCGTAAAAAACAGTCAAACTTTCTACACTGCTTTGAATTCTGAATACTTCGGGGACTTCATTATTATTCTGAAGGAATATTAATGTGATATTCCTTCACTTCACTATTCCCGTTGCGCTCAAAAACATTCAATAAACTTGGCTGTAATCTTACGACCAGCCTAGAGTTAAATATGGAATCTGCTTCCGCCTTCCATAAAAGTTCGAAACTTTCCATATAAAAAGCGCTCTAGACTTTTGTCAGAGAGTTTGCATGAAAAAATTGGTCGTTTTCAATGAGCTGCGACCAGTATAGTGAGGTGAATATCAGATGGTAATAAATCTTAAACAATCTTTCACCCATCGCAGTAAAATTGGTATTGTATTGAAATATTTTTATGCAGTTAATAATCTATACGAGCCACACAATGTTATGAAATTTGGAGCCAAAATAACATAATTATTATTTACTTTCCAAATTTTATTACTGAATAATAAAGTTCACCATGCGCATCTGGCTCGGCAAGTTTTAAAATTTAGAAGAACATTTTTAATGACTTCGATAATCTTCTTATTTTATTATCCTCTAAATTAGGAAATGAGGTAATAACTTTTTAAGAGTTAAGTAACGATGACTGTAAATTAGTTTCGATCAATAAGAACTCATCACTTGTCTTCAAGTAAAATTTATGACTGAAGTTCGCAAGCATCTAATTTCTTTTTAAAAAATAACAAATAAGTAAAACAATGACAAAGTGACGTACAGAGCTATAGTAACGCAGCTTGAATAACTGTTCAAAACGGTAGCCAGTTAACCATGTATTCCAAGTACTGCCTTCAATAAAAATTTTTCCTCTTAGTAGTCGAACGCGTAAGTGCTGATGATTCCGGAATATCTAACTAGGGTAGCACTGGTTTTTATGAGTGTCGCAATTAGAGCGTGATTTGCCGTTTACTGAAGAGACTTGGCTCGCCCTAATGAGGAATCTTAGGCAAAACTCGGGCAAGTGACGAGCAAAACTGCCCTCTGATGACCGAGATTTGGGAGCCGTGTTGATCGTCAAACCTCTCGTGATGGCCGATGAAGATTTTTTTTGCCCCTCGTAAGAGCGATTGACTTTTTTTTGGCGTGAGAGCCTCGCATCGCAGCGTGACTACGCTAAATAAAAAACATAATGGGCTACTACAGCTTAGCCTTCTCATCCTCCTCCAAACCTCGCGCCCCAGAGTAGTGGCCATATCTTTCAATTTTTTAAACTCAGATTGAATTTAAAAGCGGAGTTGCATTATAAAGAAAACTTTTCACGCTGTTTAACCGAAAAGTTTTTAAATTTCAACATTTTAATATTTTTCAACAACACATTTTAATAAAAAAATATCTAGAAATTGGCATAAGTAAATTGGAATTTATATATTCTATTATTTAATTGCAAAGTATTAATTCAGCATTTGAAAATTTCAAACTCTTAATAATCAGCCGATCAAGGTTTAAGGGATCACGGTCGCTAACATGAAATTCACTGTAGCCCGTGGCTCGGTTTAGGTACGTTTTACATCCCAAAAGGTAACTAAAATTTGAACAAAGTTTAATTAACGTTGATATAACGTAAAAAATCTCGTGAGGTGCTACTTGAAATGGGTCTAAGGAAAGCTGGAGCGGCTGTTAAAAGCCTCTATAATAGAAGACGGTGTCTAAGGAAAGCTGGAACGGCTGTTAAAAGTCTCTATAATAGTAGACGGTGTCTAAGGAAAGCTGGAACGGCTGTTAAAAGTCTATATAATAGTAGACGGTGTCTAAGGAAAGCTGGAGCGGCTGTTGAACGCCTTTATAATAGAAGATGGTGTCTAAGGAAAGCTGGAGCGGCTGTTAAAAGTCTCTATAATAGTAGACGGTATTCTGAAGAAAGCTGGAGCGGCTGTTGAACGCCTTTATAATAGAAGACGGTGTCTAAGAAAAGCTGGAGCGGCTGTTAAAAGTCTCTATAATAGAAGACGGTGTCTAAGGAAAGCAGGAGCGGCTGTTAAAAGCCTCTATAAGAGAGGACGGTGTTCTGAAGTCGTTGCCTTGGCTTATTAAGGCGTGAAGTCATTGTAACGAAAGCCTTGACCAGAGTTGGGAACTGCATTGAATTATGAACTCAACGAAACAAAGGCATGGCATTGGGCTCTTAAACGCGGACTTGTTTTCAATTCTCGTTTTCAATTACAATTTATCGTAAGATATTTGCTTTATGTGAATTATGATCGTTTATTGCCAAGTATTTGAGTTTAGTTCGTGAAAGCCGTTTAAAGTTCATCACATCATTTATCCTCATTAATTCATACTTTACCAGTTTATTAATCCACTACATCAATATCTAGCTGATTTATCTAATACACTTATTGGCGGTTCTTTATTGCTTGCAGTACATTAATATATTGGGCGGTTTTATTATATATTGGGCGGTTTATATTATGAACCGAATTGGTTATATTTTTTTTAATGAACGCAAACAGCCTGTATGAAATAAACCAAACAATCAATCCGACATATTAGCTTTATATTCAAAGTAATCTAAGCTTTTGAAAAAGGTTGATCCTTTGGGATAAGAGATGGACGTCATAATGTTCCCGTATCGTAAATGAATATGAATATCAAATAGAAAGGTCAAGAATGAGCACAGGTTATAATTAAAATATCAAACTGTATGGAATGATGACTTGATGCATTTTATTTTGATTTCAAATTATTCCGGCACTGATGATAATTGTTCCGCTACTTTTTTTATTGTAGATGAACTTCAACTAATACAATTTCGAAAGGAGTATCACAACATGAAAATTTAAATTCATCACTCAATTATCTACGCACAAATCCAGTGTTTAAAATTTTGGAGGAACTTTAGATTATGCACAATTTATGGCGTTCAATTGATATAATATTTTTTCGTCATTGAACAGCAAAGAATATCATGAATTGTTCATGAACATCTTTTAAAATTTAATTCAAATAGGAGGTATCAAATGTATTTGCTTTCTATATTGATTAGTCTATAGTCGCAAAACCTTCTTGAGTTAATGAGGAACGTAATAACGCCCGTAATGAGGCCTTCAATGCAATAAAACTTTACAATGTTCGCACTGTTGCTCCGCGAGTGCAACTGTTGCAACACTGTTGCTCCGCGATCGAGTGTTGCTCCGCGATCGAGTGTTGCTCCTCGCATCGTTGCAACTCTCAAGCTTAGTAGGGTTTTTCGATTTTCAGCCATTTTATGAATTTTTAGTATCGCTTTGAATTATTTTATTACACTGAAAATTTATCCCTAACGAGTTTCCTTGACTAATATGTGTCTCTATTTCCAACTTTGCGGTTTTCGTACCAACTCTGGCAGAAGTTTGTTTTAAATTCTATACCATATGGGTGGGAGCTCAGAGTCTTACCAAAAGATTTGAATTTATTAGCAACTCTGTGATCCTCGTTAGAACTCTCTGGGAAGGTTATTTTATAAGTTCTATCGTAGTAGTGAAAATGTGATTTATGCATTTATTCCTATTACACACTTCTATAGCCATTCATGATATATTTGCCTTCAGCGGAGTTAGATGAAATTTCTAAATAGCCTTCATCTTCTACATTGACATTATCTATTTAAGCCAATTTTTTTAATAAAATTCTAAATTCAATAACAATCGGTTATTAATGTTTCGGAAAATCAACAGCAAGATGAAGTTTTCCCGAAATCTATTTTGATTATTTTTTTAATTAAACTTAAAATTTTTTCTACATCATTTTCAGGTAAAAAGTTGTAATTTTTCTACTTACTCTTTATATCATTAAATTCATGGAACGCTTCCCTAAAGTATCAAAAATACGATTTTCCGTGAGAAATATGTTTTCTAAAAATAGGAATATAGGTATATGAAAAAATTCCAAAGAAATTTTCAACAATCCCCGAGTTGTTATTAGACTTCTGCGTCTTCAGCTCTAGATTAAAATTATGTGTTCATTTGGTAAATCAGCGGCAAAAAGAATGTGAGTAATTCATAGCTAATTCGTAATTATTTTAAAGTGTTCGATAAATATTTGATCCCGCTGAGAAATTCCTCTAGAAACTTTTACTTTCTTGAGGTAATGTAAGCTCTTATAGCCTATTAATTAATTTTATTTAATTTAAGGTATCCCAGTTCCCTTGAATACGCAAAGAATTTAGGAAATAGAAAGTTAAGATTATAATTTGATGAAGATTTGATTTTGATTTTTTATATTTTTCAATTATGTGCTCATATTCATTTATGTGCTCCGCATGCGCTTTTATTTCAACTAATTTTACAAATTTCACTTAAAACGCAAATAGAAATGGATTCTGTGAAAGATAATTTTGTCAGAATATTAAATTTTCCAGTGTTTATAGCTTACAAGCACAGCTTGATTATAAATTAACAACATAAATCAGTATTTCAACCATGTGCGCCACGCGAGAGGAGGATAATTAAGCCAATATTGACGCATCCGAGCAGCTCTCAAACACGTCTCAAACAAGTCGCTGAGCTTGTCTCCGAAGTTCTATACAGGTTCTCAAATGAAGCTACAGCCCTTACATCGATTCATATATCGCTTGAACTAGAGATATGTCATGGATAATCATTTACTCTCTCGTTTGACATAACTTATAACTTCTTAACTCATTATAACTCTTGCTGTAGATATAATTGAGAATTAATTTATTACTCGGTACTAGGCTCAAAATCAGAAGTAATACAATGCTCACGAAATAACATTTTTCACTATCTTTTATTCACAACCAATTTCCGACACCATGCAATTGACATCACTTCATTCATCCATGAAGCCGTCCTATCGCTTATGCCATGAGCGCCGCCCATGTTATTGTAATAATCTGAAGTTTATTAAATTATTAGCAATCAGTCGATGAGACCTAGTTATACCATCATGAATTTTAATATACTTTATTCATATTCAATTAAGTACTTATATTAGATGGTAGAATTTGAATATTTCATACACATGCGATTGAAGACCAGAGAATGCGTTTGATTTAAATTTTCAGAGAATCGAACAATTCTCCAGATGTCGTCGGTAGATCGAATGGCTAAGAATTTAATCAAATGCATTCACTGGTCATTAATCACACGTGTATAACCATTCAAAATATTTCACATAATTCACAATACCTTATTTTGTCCTAATTTCTCTCACAATAGATTCTTGCTGCTTGCCTCGCGTCTTACTATTATCATCACATGTACTGTTTGAAGACAAAATGCTCCGTGCTAAAGTTCTTCTAATCTCACGTACTAATGAGCCCTCAGAACTAAACAAGTTCTCGTTCCCAAGTAGATAATGCGCTAAGTTTGAGGGAAGTTTCAGACCATCTTCGGTAATGTTTTACGCCTTCCTAGTCCTGGGCGATAGCTCATTTGGAAGGATCTTGTATATCTTAGATTACCCCATAGCGAGTGTGTCGTTGTTAAACAGTGCGAATCTTCATTATGAATTTAATGCTCGATAATGCATCGGTGATAACTGTTGAATATTCCCAAAGTTTCAACGTATTTTTGTTCACCCAATATTACAGTTTGACCTTAACTGGCAAATCTTTCGTTATTTAGGCACCTGGCACTGTATTGGCGAACAGAAATCTCTGGAAACCTAATCTTTCAGACCACAAATCTCCAAGATTTCAGATTTTTACGTATCGTGAAAGATTGCAATGCTTCCTATAAAAACAATGAATTCAAGCAGCATTTTACACTCGCACAATATTAACAGCAGCTCCCACAAAAATTGCTTTCAACCAGAGCAATAACCTCAATACGTTCTGCCCATGCTTCTTTTGAGGATGAATATTAGGCTCGTTTGTACAGCACTACAGGTTCGCAGCCTCGTATCTCTGTGATCGTAGAAGCGCATTCCAATGATCGTTCTTGGCAGAACAATATAGTGAGGTTCACCTTTGAGAGTCTGCTATACCATCACACTATTGAAGGTTATGGTGCATAGCATAGATTCATAGATTTAAATAACCAGTGAAACGTTTGACGTACGGGCTCGATCATTATTATTCCACTATAAAATTTATTTTCAAAAATATTAAAATATGTTTTTGCGTGTCTATCAGCATTTATTTAATATCTTAATTGAAAAAGCCATGTGTAAACGAAACAAGAGAAGGAAACATTTTCAAAAACACTCCCTCCGTTGATTTTAACAATAAACATCACGAATAATAACACCTCAGTTAGATAGTAGCGATAGATTCTCAGACATTACTGTTTCGCTCGTAATAATGAAGAAATCCTATTACTTGTTGGTCATAAAAGTGGAGCTTCACATTGCTAATGCAACGCCTGCTCTGGCACCGCTTACCTCTATTGCTTGGAGCTTACTTAGGAAATTGCCGGGGAGCTTTTTGTTCACAGAGGAGCTGTGATCCAGCGACAACAAGGGGCCATACTTTCAAAACTCGCTAAGTGAACGTAAGTACTTACGCTCTATTTTCTTGTCTATGATTGGTGGATTTTGCTTGAAAGACCGTCAACGATTGGCTGATGAAGTTACGATCTCAACTTTTTTTTAAGGTATAGGCCAAGGTTGCTAGGAGGCATCCAGTCTGGCGAGAACTCGTCGTTTTGCTCCAATATTAAACAATTTTGAGACTTTTACTTATCACGCAGTCATGGTAAATAATAATGGCAAAGTGAATAAATTCTTAGAAGTTTTCACCTCGGGTGGTTTTAGATCACATTTTCTTTTCTGCTCATATTAGACATGGTAGGCACTATGTTATTGTAATATAATATGAGTTGCCTGCTATCAGAATTTTTTAGATTTAATCTCTCTTCTCATCTATTTACGTGTGCAACCTTAATAATTCAACTTAGATCATAAATTTAGATACCTTTATGTTCATCGTCAGGAGTAAATGTGTTTAGTTTCTAAATTTTTTTAATTCTCCTTGAACTTCAAATTTGTACTTTTGAACATTGAATATTTTCTAGAATTGTGCAGGAAGAGCTTTCATTTTAATGCTTTATCCTCTAGTTTTTAATAATTATTTTCGTTATCCGATGATGCTAGGTGAGAGGAGGTTAAATCCGCTTACTTTTCATGGAGATAATTTTAATCGAACGTAATTCAAATTATTCAGACACGTGTAAATATTTTAACGGTTCAAGACAATGTTATACAAAACATCTTCAAAATAATTAGAAAAAATTATTCCATTATAATGGCATGTAAAATATTAATTTATAACATAGTAATATTATTTAATTATATGTACGTATTATTTCAGTTTATTTTCCTAATTTTGCCATATTAATATTTAGCTCACATCATTCAAATAATAATGGCCTTATTAAAATATTTTGCTATTAAGATATCAAATCTAGACTCACAGCTCGACTTGATCATCCAGGAGCGTCAGAGTAGGATGAAAATGCCAATTATTAACTTTTTTCCAAGTGCCATGCATCTTTGAAAATAACGTTTACTGAACGTTATTTCAGCTGACGTTAAAATTACTGTAAATAACCGTTATCCCATCGAAATCAATTCGTAATCATCATTTATCCACATCATAAGCTCTCATTGTGTCATTGCCAATCGTACCAGCTTTTCTACCGTATGGAACAAACGTGATTTATTTGTGCATGGTTCGCCACTAGCACTTGTGTTCAGTCATTGAACAATCGGTCGGGAACGGCAGCGGAAAGATTCCTTTATTCCGATCGAGTAGTCGAATCGAGGATACTGTAATTCCCAGGGGCATCCCCTTTCGGTCTAACAAAATTTTTAGTTTGTTTGCAGGGCGTCTGAATTTTGTACCTTTTTGATGGTAGGGGACTCCTCAAAAATTTGATTTCATAAGGTCGCAGGGAATTCTTTCCTGTCTCAAATGAAATCATGACTGGATTTCAAGTCCGTGAAGTTTTTATATAGAAGTACAGAGATAATCCGTGTACATGATAATTGAAATGATGTATATAGTAAAATATAATGGGCGTCAAAAAAGTGTGCTACTTCTTTTGTTCAGGAAAGCATGTTGCTTTGAATATTGCTGGGGCTCGCGTTTCAATAATTATATTATTTCGAATATTTCACTTAGTCAAAGACATCATCACGATGCCAATATCACGTTTTAATTTATGCTATATCTGCATTCAGTAATGGCATGGCTGTAAGCTTGATCTTTCGATTCCAATGAAAATTTATATGTTTCGGTTATAATTAATTCAATTTTCAGCCTCCTATCATTTCCGGTTGTATCTGTCGGTTTTTTAGCTTCCCCAAAAGTTATTGACTGAACTTTTCTTATTCATGGAGAGCGAGTCTACTTGAAAGAAGCCAGCGTTCTTCAAATAACATTTCCAAAAACTGCTGGTAATTTAATGCCTGGAATGCATAAAATTGTACAGTTGATTTTATTATGAATGTATTAAGAAGTTGTTGAATTTTTACTTATTAATTGTTTACACATTAATTAAGTTCTGAAAAGATTTTACTATGAGTTCCAGGAGCAGAGGGAGCTTTGGTTATTTTTTCGATTTTTTTTTATGTGAAAAATAATGTTGCTTTCTTCTATTGCCTTGTTACTAAGATATTTTCTTTTTATCCGTCTTCGGCTTGGAATAAAAATTAGTGATGATTGCATTTACGCTATAAAGTTCTCCCATGCAAACAAGAAGATTCCTAAGCTCACGTCTATTTAAATCAACCAAATCTAACGAAAATATTTACACAGATCCACAGTCCCAGTATTCAATAAAAATAATGGTTGAACGTTGGCTTAATATCATTCTCAGACGAAAAATGAAAAAATCGCGATGAAGTATTTCCGTATCCTCTTAACTAGAAATCAAAAGCGACTCTAGGAAGCCCTACACTAAAAATGACGCCCACAGTCCATTAAATTTTTGATTGCTAGATTTTCTGTTAATGAAAGGCTGACTGCAACGCAACTCAGCGCCAGAAAACGTCGATAACTGCGTAATGAATCAGTTCCTGGCACACGATGTGTTTCATTATTGGATGAGACCTCCGCTGGCCAGGCTTCAGGACTATAAGTACAACAGCATTACATGGACGAAAAGAGTCAGTAATGAAGCCTCATAAAATTCAGTTTAAGCGAGGACTACTGCCACTTCTGCAGTGAAGTCTCTAATTTAATATAATATGTGCATCAGCTGTAGTGTACCTTGCTGCTCGCGTCTCTGGTGGTCTCCATTAGACAATCCAAATTTATTATTTGATTGCCTGTACTATTTTCTGTCAAGGCCAGTGAATAGGAATAAAATATTGAAATATTGAAAAATTCTAATCTATGTAAAATCATTACATTGAATGATATTAAGTTGATTTTATTTTAAAAAGTCAATTGTAAAATTATTTTTAGACAGCGTGTCGAAACGGGCTAACTAGTGAGCATTTCTGCAGAGCGCTTACTGAAATCGAAAAATTAAAAAATGTCTGCATTTATAACAGAAATTTTTAATTAATATAGGTCTTGAGCGATCGAAAAGCATATAACTCAGTTTTACGCTTGGCTACAAATTTTCATGTGATAGGATGAACTTGACGAAAAAAGTTATAAATCATGACTTTCAACGATTGCTTTATCGATCGCATATGCGAACCTAATTTTGGAGCGATGGAGAATGAACGTCACAACATAGGAGCCGGAAGATGAAGGTTTTAAAAACAATAATAATCACATTACAATGACCAAGCATACGTTGATATTTTGTTAGCCCCTGAAGTTAATGAAAGTAGTGAATAAAATCACAATCAAAGTGAAGTGAGAATAAAATGAAAATTATTTTAATTTTGCGTGGCAAAAAGGAGGTTGACTTTGTGCGAATGCAGCATTTTTAGCGCATTTTCTCATTTATGGAAAAAATGCACTATTGTGCTCGCCATGTCAGTCCGTCCGTCTGTCTGTCTGTCTGTCCGTCTGTCCGTCCGTCTATCCGTGACCTCAAGTTTTCGTCGACGAGAAAATGCGCTTCTGTCACTCACTTTTAGTTATTTTCACTTTTTAGTTATTGCACAAGAACGTAATCAAAAATATTCACGAGAATACACACTAACGTCTGCACTTCCTTTACATCTTGTGCGCATGCAATCTTCCTGGTTCTTTTTATTCGAGTGTCTTACAAGTTCAGTGGAGGCGGCATATAGAGTGTATTTTAAAACGCCGCTTAAGGAACGTAACCAGCAGCTGTAAAGAAACTGTTCGAGTCTCGAGACGTCGAAAGTTTTGTGTCGCTTCATCACTCACACTGATGTATTTTACCGTATTCCGAAGCCGCGCTCGTACAAGCAACTTAAGACGAGAAAATGTTAAGACATTTTTTTCTTGTGTCTGTCCTCAATATTTAAACTTGAACCTCGATGTAACACAATTTCCTACATTCACTTCATTGGGACGTGTGTTGGAATATGCTGTGTCATGCAGAGACGTTTATGCACCTAAAATGCTGATATACGTAATATTTTTTATATTTTGCATAAATATGTTCGAGCATATGTACATAACTTATATGGTCTTTGAAAGTATGTATACATGATGCGTATCGTACAGAGATATACAGGGTGTTTCAGAATTAAGTAACCCTTTTAATTTGTTAATAAATAAAAAACTAAGAACGTTATGAAGTTGAAACTTGTTTTATTTAAAAGAAGAACATTTTTATGGTAATATTGTATCCTAGTTTTTAAATATAATATATTTTAAATGCCCACCATACCATGAAAATGTTCTTCTTTTAAATAAAACAAGTTTCAACTTCATAACGTTCTTAGTTTTTTATTTATTAACAAATTAAAATGGTTACTTAATTCTCAAACACCCTGTACCTGGGGAATGAAATTTCATTCTTTATTATGGTGCCATGATAATTTGATATATAGGAGGATTGGCTCGATCAAGAAATTGGAAAGTAATTTCGTATTCGGCAAGCATTGCTGTTGATCGGAAGTCAACAGCAATTTCACACTATAATTATCGTCGCTGTAGTTTTACAATATTAATTGAACTTGTAGATAGGGGATTAGGGGGATGACATTCCATTATAAATCTTAAAAATTATCAAACACGAACAACGCCGGGTTTTACTGCCAGCTGACCCGGCCAGCTGACCCGCGAAAAACGTGGTTTATCTATGTACTTGTAGATTTCATTATTTGCAAATTTATGAAATTTACCATTCAAATTAAAAATATTCATCCAGGAATCAATATTTGGATTAAAGATCTAGATTTGGATTCGTTCAAATAAAAATAACACATTATTTAGATTATATCACTAATCCTTAAACTGGGTATGCGTGACACCAGAGGTACTCGAGGACTTTACAGAAGGTTCATGAAAAACTTAGGGTTCACTAACGATTTTTTCTAATTAGTAATTTTCTACTATAGCACAAAAATGATCGCTACCCATAACAAGATAATCCGGCAACGATGTGTATCTATTGCAACACGCCACACCTGGTACAAAAATACAACTCTTAATTGAGTTCATGTCAAACATTAACATGGTGAGCTAATTATTCGTGCATTAATTTAAATAGAGCAAAAGTTATACTATCTGTTGTCTTGGTAGTGAGTTCACGGAACCTTGAAGTGGTAAACGATCACGAAAGTTCAGTGAAATTCAGGATTACATTAGCATATTACTTGCTGATGTGCGTATCGAGTTGAGGTTGTTTTTTTCAGTCAGGAATTTTTTCCAATTTTTCAGAATATCAATGAACGATTCGCTTATATATTGTATTAAAAATTTAAATAGTTTAATAAAAATTTTATTTTCGCGAATATTGGGATTTTGAATATGTAAGGTGTTTCTTATTTATGGATATCTATCCCTGTCGCACATTTCTATATGCATATGATGTTATTGTTGAGTTAATATAACCATTTAACAAAATTTAACTGCACTCTACCTGTTCAAGCTATTTAATTCCATCAGTAGGCAATGCTTCAACGTTATACATTGGTTTTGTTTTGAATCAAGCAAATCAGGAGTCAGACGTGAGTTATTTTTTTGCCAAATTTACCAAATTATCGCAGTTCTGCATGAGCTTCTTACTTTGAAAACCACAAATCTTTAATCTGCCAGCGTAGCATCAGATTATTTTCCACCGTACACTATGAGCCAGCACAACCTGCCTATCTGGAAGTTTGTCCATGAGAATGTATAGCTCCCTGAAAAATTTGAATTGTGCTGGAAAATATATCCTACATATTTTACTTCGCAAATATAACTATGGTTTGCAGGATGTGAATAATTTTGATTCAATTCCGCAAATTTCACAAACCTAAATTTTTATTGTGTGCATTTTATATCATGATTAATGGATAATTATAATTTTAAAAGTTGGTTATTTTATCAAGAATCATTACAAAAGAAATTGCATTTAAACAACCAAACGTAAACTCTTTAAATTGAATCGATGACCAAAAAAGAACATGATTTTCTATTATGAAAATTAGGATACATTAAATCGCAATGGCTGTATCATGAACGCAATTCAGTGTAACATACTTTTACGCAGACTAAATCGTATAATATAAAAACTAATTGAAGAAGCTATATCAAGGGCTTAAAATTTCATTGCAACAAGCACTAAAAAAATCGAACAATACACTTAGTTTTAGCCCGGCTGTTATCGCTCATTCTATCGCAATCTCCAATAAAATAATGGAATTTCATTGACTGTTGCCATGAAATGAACGAAATTTCATTGGAATCTGCACGTGCAATAGGACTGTTACATTTCACAACAAAGCTAGGGATGCTCATTCGAGCCTTGTATCGTGTTTGCTTCAGAGGTGCTAATTCCTCGCTTTCCGATTGTGCTATCAAGAGCCAGACTCCGTATATTGCAGCTAATGACCAGTTAGAGAGCGTCGTAAAATAGGAATTAGAGTTTGCGGGCTGTTCTACAGCCATGCGATACGAGAGCCCATAAGAGCTTTGCAGCAGACCTGGGACCTCGAGTGCCACCAAATGCGTTTCCCTCTTGATTTTCTGTGGGACTCGAAGGCTGAACGCTTCGTGAGGTCATCAACGATTTTAGATTTAATTTTTAGCCAGAAATTTCGAGAACGTTTCACAGCTTTTTTTGTTTAAGAGATAGTTTTTTTTTTTCTGCAAGAAGGAACTTACTGAGGAACGAATTTTTTAATTGATTTAGACTATAAAGAAATTTATAGACATACGAAATAAAAATAAATTTGGCGGACATTAAATCAGCGTGAAAACGTACGCTTTCTTGACGACACTGTAAACTGAAATTAATAGTTATTCAGCTGTGAAAAACTGAAATACATTACTATGTTAAATGCAGATCTTATTTAGCAGTATTTTAGTGTAATATTTTAGTTCTTTTTGCAACATGCTATGTCAATATTCGAGAAAAAATTAAAATGCGTCATTGAAACACGCCCGGCCAGACGACATATGAATAATATTGATATCAGTTCAATTTTAGACATTTTTCCATTTTAATAACCACAAGCCTACCAGTTCATTTCAGGTTAAGTTTTTCAGTAAACATTTATGTATGCTGTAAAATTTCTTTATTGTCAATCACGGAAAAAAAAAATTTTATGCTTATTATCCGTTAGTTTCACCCTTCAACTACCTAATGAGCCCTGCAATGACGCGCGAGAACATGAAAAATGTTTCCGATCTGCCGGTAAATTCAAAATGTAATCTAAAAATTGAACTGATATGCCGAATCAACATGCTGTTTCATAATTTATAATTATTTCTGAGTTATCTTTCATGAGTTGTATTATTAATAGCTTTATTCCTAAACACCAATCCGATTTTCCGTCTTGATTGTAACGTTGGTGCTTATATTTTATTTCGAGCAAGACCAAGTTTGGTTTTCCAGAGCCCACGTGGACGCTGTGGACATGAAACAATTAAGGAGATAAGCAACCGCAATAATCGCTGTTGACGCAGCCACATTAATTGCCTCTTGGCGCCTGCCTTGGACGACTTTAAATGTAAATTTAGACGCTAATTAAGAAAGAGCTGTCGTTGCTGTAGGATCTTATATCATCTTATGGTTATTTTTCACTCCCTTAAAAGAACAAATAACGAAGCTTTGGATGAAATGCGCGCAAGTTTTTGGTCCTTCTCATTTTCATGTGCAGACCACATGGTTTTTTGTCAAAACTATGCATTTTTTGGCAAAATTTGAATCGAAGCATTGAAAATGATCAGATAGTCACAACATATATTATTTTTTACTTCTGTGTTTTATTATTTCCCTTATTTTTTTCGTCTGTGGTATACAGAACTAATGAAAATTCTATAAAACGAATAGTACAACTCGAATTTCAGACCGCCAATTTTTAAATTGACAACTTGACATTGTACAACGCTCATTGTGTTCAAAATTCACTTACATTAAAAAAATACGTTTCATTTCAAATATATTCAAAAATTTCTTCTCTCGATGAGGGAATTTGCAGGGATGACTATAAAAAAGAACCTCTCATAAATATTCATGTTAGTTTACTGATATCGTCGATAATTTCTGAACAATTATTCTAAGGAAATAAGTACAGTTTCAACGTTATACAGAAGTTTTGTTTTCAGCGCCATTACCTCCGACCATCTTTAATAAAATGCTCCTGGCAAAGCTTCTTCGGTAAATGCTTGATTAGTACGATTTTCCAGGACTCGCAGTGGATCCTTTCAATTTTTTTCAACGTTAATAAGTAATTTTTTCATTCATTCGATGGAGTCTCGAGTTCACCGGCCCGATGCACTCCTGGACCTCTAATGGAAAGCAAATATTCCACAGATCGGCCCTGGAGTGGGAAAGATTGTAGCTTCCACTCAACACTCCAATAATCTTGACGATTCTGATTTTATTGTGAATTTTTTCACTCAAGCGGCCAGCCATGATGCTAGGAATCGAAAATTTTTCATTTTATCAATTGCCACATGAATTTCCAATAATATTGGTTAATGCGAGTAATAATGAGCAAGGTAACTTTTATTTTAAAGAAGGGATAGGATTGACAGTTTTTGTCATATTTAATAAATAACGATTCGAAAGTAACGTGTATCTGCTAATTTAAAGAAATGATTGTGATTGAATTTAATTTTTCTGAATAATTTTTACGCTCGTCTATAGTTGCACAGAAGAAAGTAAATTTTTGCCTCTGTAACATTTTCGCGCTTGAATTCTGCGAATTCTGATCTTGAATTCACATGATCGTCTTTAAATTTAAACGAATAATCTGATGTGAGATGCGCTGGTTGTACGTCTTCTGGAAAGCAGTTCATGCGCAATCTAAAAGGAGGGAAAATTCGATGAAGGAAGTCCGTTGCATGCTGAAGCTCATTCGAATCATAATATAACGCAGCATGAATTTAGAGTTCATCTAAACAAGCCAAGCAGCTTTTCTCATTTATGAAAAAGGCGCTATTGTGCTCGTCATGTCCGTTCGTCTGTCCGTCCGTCTGTGTGTCTGTGACTTCACTTTGCCGAGTATCCATGATACTCGTTAACGAGAAATTGCTCTCTCTGTCACTCACTGCAGTGAGTACTGAGTTATATTTTAAGCGCATTTTCTCATTTATGGAAAAAATGCACTATTGTGCTCGCCATGTCCGTCTGTCTGTCTGTCTGTCCGTCCGTCTGTCCGTCCGTCCGTGACTTCACGTTTTCGTCGACGAGAAAATGCGCTCTCTGTCACTTCCTGCAGTGAGTACTGAATTATATTTTTTTACCATAGGGCAGAACGAGCACCTTGAACTATGGATGGAAGCGATAAACGTTGAATTGATAATTCGAAATTTGTAATGGAGATTGTTCAGTATTAATTGTTTAGAAATTATTTTTTTAACGTTAATGATCGATCTTACATCGTTATCTGCATATTGTGGTAATATTATTTAGTTGCTTATTAAATTTATTCATGATATGGAAATTATTAGTAGAACGAGCTGAAATCAATAGTTTAAACCATTACATAATGAAATATAAATAAATAACCAAATAGTGTTCGTGCAGCAATATTTCTTGTTCTCGTTAAATCATTCAAAATCCTTCAAATAAAAGGGGTCAAATTATTTGATTTGATTGCATTGTTCTGATTTTTTATGTGATTAATTGGATCCAAAAGATCTGTACAATTCTTATACTTCAAAGTTAATGTAAGGCTTAAAGTTCATCAAATGAAACCCCAATATCATGAGAGAAGCCTTAAATTAAATGCCATAATTGATTTAACCCAGCGAGCCAATTAGCAACGTTACTTTAATTATTACAATTCTAGGCTAAAAGAGACCATAAGACACACAAATAACGATGCAAAATTAAATTCATTCATGCAAGTGATGATTATACATTTTATTATCTTATTCGATAATAGAGGCATCGGTTATTCAGTTTGCTATAGATGCAATTGAAAATAACAAAATTGCGAACATAATTAAGGTGGTTTATCGCGTATTGATTTACAAACTATTTACTATTTGTAAATAATAGCTAATTACGCTGAGCACTGAGTAGATGTTGAATATTTCGCCTAAAGATATCACAGATGCGAGAAAAATAAACAAGGTGTATATAGGTTGTGGTGGAGATAATTAAAATTATTATTTAATTAATCAAGAGGCATGTAAGTAGCTAATACTTAACATAAAGAAGAATTGCTGGGAAGTAATTTAGTATCAAAAGGAACCAGTTTCATCCTTTCTTTATAATCATTTAGTAAAAATCTTGAATAAACATTCTTGCGACTCATCAGCGGAAATAATGTTGAATATAGTGCATCATTTAATCCTTTCGTAACTGCAATGTGTTTTCAACTTTTTATTTGTATTTTTTTCACAAATGAAAATAAGGAAATAATAAAATTCTTCAAAAAAATTATTGAATTAATACATGTTGATGGTAAAAATTATAAAAATGAGACTGGAATGTCCAGGCAGTACATGGTTGCAACTGAGGTGACAGATATGGCGGCATCAGCTGCATTTTCGCTGCTGTAATTTGCTGGACCTGGAACGTATCTTTTCCACTCAATGCTTGGCTGTATAGACAAATTTGTAGTTATAGGGATCATGGAAAGCATCATTATCACAAATATGTTTATTTTGAGAAATAAATATTGATTTTGATAATAATTTACCTACTATTAGTTATTAGTTGAATAATATCACAAACTTCCTTTAATTGGCAAACATGTGCACTAGCTTGTAATACGATATTATAATGAACAGATAAAAATAATGAACACATCACAATAACCAAATAGAAATATTATTACTTCGGACTTAACATAGGTGCAGGAGTGTTTCTCATATGACCCTGTAGTTAGCTGTACCTTGAGTGCTGCGCTATATGCAAGTAATGGGGTAAAACATTGAGCGGGACGCCACGGTCACGAAAGGTTTAAGATCAAAATTTATACAGGTAATAACTAGACAATGTTTTATTTATTAGACAGAAAATTGGAACATAGAAATTTTTCTACATACTCCAAATTAAATCTAGAAAAAGAGTAGTCAATAGGCGTATATATTTCCTTACTTCAGAAAAAATTTTACTTAAATGCGTATCTTGGTATGCGGTTGAGATCAATCGAATGGGAGTTCCGAAACAAAGGGAGATAAGAGATGCATCAAGCTCTGTATAAGTAGAAAGTGTTTTGAAAAACACGCATGCAAAGTTTACGCGACAGATGAACTTCAAAAACAAATAATTTTTAACTTCGTAACATTAATTGGTTTGCATAGGACTCAATCGAAACTTAATGCAAAAAATAAACTATATGGAAAACGTTTCGGAGTCCAGCTCCATCGCCAGTTCGTAGAATCTATAATTTACATAGAAAGTCACAAATTAGTACAATTGAAAGCACAAAAAACACAATTAAAAACCTAAACTTACAAGTACCAGGGCACAAAACCTATCTATTCACAATTTCAAGAGGATAGGAGCTACCAGCTGAATTTAAACTGGGCCTAAGTTTAAAAATGTACAATGATTCTAAAATACGCAAATCTGAGGTACCGGAGGTGGAAGCTAACACTCTAAAGTCATTGGTACTTGTAAGTTTAGGTTTTTAATTGTGTTTTTTGTGCTTTCAATTGTACTAATTTGTGACTTTCTATGTAAATTATAGATTCTACGAACTGACGATGGAGCTGGACTCCGAAACGTTTTCCATAAAGATATGAACATTTGTGGTTTAATCCTTGCGATTTAAGCAAATAATTGACATCAATTCTTTATAAACTATATAATACAGAAAATATTCTCTTCGCTTTCGAACAAATTTAATGTTTTTTACAGAACATTGATATATAATAAAGAAAACTTTTGAGTTTAATGGAGCACGGGAAGGCGTTTCGGTTTACTTGGTGTCCAAGAATATCTTGAGCCCCGGAAACTGGGTAAGCCAGCGTGACAAACTACGCACCGTTTGTAAGAGGATTGCGCGAACCATCTTCTGTGACACTCGCCTCGTGGCGTAAGCCTTTCATCCTCTCTAAAACAACTGTGTGGATGTGTGAGTTTCCAAGACGGTTATTATAAAGGCTATATCTGAACAGTGCATGAAATGGACCAATTTGCACGTGAAGCGTGGAGCAACGTACGTGGAGACATGCTATGATCACTAATCGATATACTAATTCCTCAATTGAAGATGGTCTTATGGATGAATTATTTTATAAACTCGCCGAATCATCTGTGAAAGTTGTTGTATGGGGCATAAAAGCTGATGAGTCTAACGTGGAACATGAATTTTCTTTTAATAGATACCAATATCATTTAAAAGTGGTGTATTTGTGCGAAAATAAAAAATTTTACCGAAGAAAATCAAAGCTCACCAGTCCATGTTATCTAGCGGCATGGAGCAAAACCCGTTATTATCATGTGTACCGCGTGATAGAATTATTTATGCAGTAAACATAAACGTTTTTTCCAGATGTATATTTACTGGATATAGGTAGATTATCCCTTGCTCTCAGGCAATCCTAATGCCATATATCCGTTACCACCGGCATAATATTGAGTCAACCCGGTGGAACGAATCCCATCATTTCCTTGTTTGCACTGTGAAAAGAAAAGCGGCAAGCGCAATCAGGTGTCATATTCGCGAACACGTGATTGCCTCCCCGATATCGGGCACATGTTTACCGATAGCGTGGCAAGAGTGGAGCTCTCAACCCGATATCATCGCCATACTCAGAGCGAAAACATTGTTCCAATATGCAGAAAAATTGCTGCATTATTCGGGCTGAGCACAATTTTTTTGCGCGATCTTTTGCGAGCTGGGACTAGATCGGCGCAGGTGCATTTTAATGGAAATTGTGATCTCGATTTGCGGTGCCCGGGAATTCCATCGAAAAAATATTTTCGAGTCTATGGTGTCTGAGGTCAACAAGATCTTTCCTACCAACCCGAGGCTATTTTATTAAATTAAAGTTTCCCAAGCTTTGGATGTTATTGCCACCGAGTATTTGCGATCTTATTGGTATATTGGAGTTCGCTGATGATGGAGAAGTTAAAGTATGATAAAGTAAAGTAAAGTTTGAATGAGAAAAATTTGTTGAAGCTGGACAGCCATTGACTTCAAATATTTATTGAAGAACAACCCGTAATATAAGAGTGAAATAAGAAATCCATTATAATTTAAAATGGTATTTCAAAAAGTAACATATATGCAAATTTCATCACTAAGACTTAGTGATAATTCGTGTGGATTTGCTTTCAAATTTCATCGACGTCTCTTCCTGAAGCAGCGAAAACAGGCCAAATCATGTTGCGTGAAGCAAAACTATGAGAAGAAATATTAATACTATTATAGGATATGAATAATATTGTCGGTGTTATAAATTGGGTTTTCATAAAATGATTATTTATATTTTCAATATTGAAATAGAGTACAATCAAGACACGTTAGAATAGAACTCGCGACAGGTCCAGGGCTATACTTTAAAAACTCGCTAAGTTAACGTAAGTACTTAAGCTCTGTTTTCTTGTCTATGATTGGTGGATTTAGCTTCAAAGGCCGTCAATGATTGGCTAATGAATTTACGATCTCTTAATTTTTTTGAAAGTATGGCCCCTGAACCTCAAGAATCTATCTGTAGCCTCATCACTGCACGAAATGAAATGCCGTATTATTGGCATCAGTTAATGCAGTACAGGCGGGTAACTAAAACATGCCTTTGTTGGTATCAGAATAAATCCTTTGAAAAAAATGCTTAAAAAATACTGGAGTTGAAATTTAGAGACTTCTATGATAACTAACAGGAGGTTCCTTAATTATTGATGATGCCATGAGCTTCACTCTAGCTGTAACGTGAAGTGTTGAATGGTAATAATGATCAAAACTAACTTCAAATATTTAACTCAAGGTTGGTGAAAATTATCTGAAAATATCTAAGCAGTTTTATGCAAAATTTGAAGGCAGCGAGTCGGTAATACGGTGATCGCCCATTGAAAGCCAAACGAACTTTTTTTTATTTTATGGAGTGGTGCGCCTCACATCAAACATCGTTTCGAACGAGCGTTTAAACTAAGAACTACTAATTAGTTTTTTAGTTATTTAATATTTTTAGCGTTCAGCTAAAACTATTTATTGGTGAGATGTACAATAAATAATACATTATTTTTTGGTTGATATTTACGAGTCTCTCTCTTTTTCTGAGGATAGTAATAATCCAACTACGCAACATAGATTACAAAATAAAGCAAAAAATAAGCAAATACATAGTAGATTTCATGATGCATCGGTCCTCATGTACAAAATGACTGTAAATTCTGAGTGTAAATTGATGGATATTATCAATTAATATCCATTTAGTATAGTGAGTCAAATTTGATCGTTGTGATATTATTGGCTGAATGTAAATCAAATTTTTATATCACATGGTTCAGCTTTCGTAAGTTTCAAATGTTATTTAATGACTGATTGTGAATCGAACGTAATGGAATCGTGATTATATATTCATATGGGTGCGGTATTTATTTGAAGGATTCTGTCATGGGGTATTCAGTAACTTATGGAGTAGACGGTATGCATATCATCATGTTTTTTGCTAATTAGTGGTGGCTATTGAATCAATATAGCAGTTATTGGATGAAGTTATAGCCGGAATGAACTTCTACTATCACAAAATTCGAGTACCGCCTAGGACTCTGCCCAAGAGTCGCTACACTCGGCTTATAGTTATTTTGGGTCGGCTTGGCCTATAAAACAGGAAATAAGCATCTGGTCAGAATAAGAATTTTCAGGTGAATTAGTCTTTGGCCGAGCAGTCATACCGAACTGGCAAGCTGCCCAGAAGCTGTCCTACAAGCACAGACCGAATTAAGTGTACATCACAGAGAAAATTTACAGACGCGTCTGCTTCTGATTTGGACTACCAGAAGCTGGGGCGACTCTAAGTTTTGCTAGGGATTGAACGGCTGATTTACGTCCTCTCCGAGTCCAAGGCAGCACTTTTTTCATAGCCTGACCCAGATCTCAAGTTTGCCAGGGCGATAGCCGAATTTTAGCGCCAAACTAAGACCTTTGACATAACTTTGCCAATTTCCCCTCCCCCTTCTCCGAGTAATCACGTCGGCCTCATACAAACGCTCATGTTGCGTATTCGTTTATTATGTTTGGCACCTGCACGATTTGATTGGCGAGACAATTTTTAACTTGAAAAATCTATATTACAAAGCAAAAAAGATTGTTTATCGCTTCTGAAAATCTCTCAAATGATAAAACGTCCACTCAAGACAGTGAAGACATCACTATGGTGTTGCTTTACATTTTAGCAAGCCTGAAGATATCATTCTAATGAAAATGTTGTATTTTTAGCTGCATCCATTCTTATCCTGATGATAATCCCCCGGGATTAAATTTTTTGATTATATGTAAAGCTAGAGAAAAAACTGAATTTTGTTGGGTAATTTTGCCATCCTAAATTAATTTCTCATTTGCATGACTTACTTCATATGGCGGCAGTTTCATCAAGGTTGAATGAAATACGAATTTCTCTCTATGAGTTATCGCTAATGGATATTTCCCGTTGAATTTACAGATGACGTCCATCACTTATACCTAAGTTTCATTCATCATCAATAACATTTCGCATGATATGTTCATGAATGTGATGAACATTCTGTTCCATGAGCATGCCATAGTTTTACCAATAACGTAAGAAACTTGGAAAATCGATAACCACTCTTATACATACACTGTCATACTGAAATCTTCATTTCGTTTCGTAAATCTTTTTTTTTAGCAAGTAAACTTGATTACTTCTCAATTATTTAATGTATCGATAACGAATTCTTATTGATATCTCTATCTTATTGATATTGATAGAGATATTAGAAAAAAATACTATCCACTAATTCATCTAGGTCCATTATGGGTAAGCGAGTCACTAGAAATATTTGGAACAATAAATTTGAATTTCATTTCGCAACAAGTTATTCCAATTTCCAGTGAAATCTATGCAGTGTTGGCTTATGGAAAACCTTGATACATCGCGAATTTGGAAGTGAAACTTTAACGAGACATGACTGGCAGCACAGAAGTTGTCAGCACACGTACGAGGATGACGGACGCAGCACTCACTCATGCGCCAAGGTTTTAATTAGCAACACGCAAGATGGAAGTGCTACGTCAGAAGCAGCAAGAGGCTTACTAATAACCTGGTAGTCTAACACCGAAATATTAATCACCGTATGCCGTTAATGGTCGAGACCATGAAAATAGGTTGTTTTGATTCTATGAATTATTCTAGGTTAGAAAGAAAAAACTAGTAATTCTAGTATTACACGAAAAATACGAATGACTCATGGAATAATTTTGAGGTCATGAACTTAAGTATACGTATGTTAATAGCTCAAAAAATATCTAATTCTGATCTATTCAAAAATATAGTAAAAAGGTTAATCTCGAAAAAAACGAGCCATACGCAATCAGTGCAAAAAAAATTCTACCAATTTGATTTTTATTTACTGTGATCATGAGTTCGGACCATCAAGACTGAATATTCAAACCAATATCGGACACAGAAAATTAAACACATTTCTGTTAAGCAGAAGCGATGCAAATGCTCAGAGCTCATCTTCAGCTAGGCATACAGTGTGCATCGCATTCCTGAGAGACTGCATGATAAATGCGTCCAGTATGTGCGGGACCACTTCCAATAGCATTGCTTATTCTGTTGACCGCGTTGATCGTAGAAGACCGGGAGTTGATGAAACAGCCTAGGATACTGAAAGAGTTCAAGACTGCAACACTAACAGGAACCTTATTCCAGTTGCCAAATTGGTTCAGGTGTTAACTGAATATGAAATTTATTTTTTTTAAGAAATACAGCTTTAGGATTAATATTGAATAAAACAATTCAGTTCAAAACTGAACCTGAAATTCAACCTGTTGAAAGAGAATACAGCTTTGATATGATTTGGAAAATTGATGCATATGTTAACTAAATGTCAAGTTAAACTGACAATAATTTATGACGAATTTACACCTATAAGAGATAAATTTAAAAAATTTATTTCTGGCGGTATCTGAGCCTGAAATTTAGCTACATTTCCGTAAATATCTCTACTGGATTAATGTAAATTCACATATTTTGAGCACATAAGAATTTTATTGTCAGTTTTATGTTGACCATTATACCCAAATTGTGACATGTTAGATAGCATTTTTGTAGTTTCAGTATACTTGTAGCGCATATTAGGTTGCTGAAATGTATCATTATCCATGAAAGATAATTTATCTTTGAATTAGCTTACAGGACTTCCGCAAAATTATTGTACTCACCAACAAAATACTATTCAACACGAGAAACACCGAAACTCAAGTAAATTATGCATGTAATATTTTAGGGCAAATTTTCATGTATTCAACTTGATTATGCCAACTTTCCATCCTCCATTTCATCAACCAGTAACCCCTTTATCGTAGTCTTTATACCTCGTTTTTTTTTCTCGCCTAATCTCCAGAAATTGTCCTATTAAAAACTTGCTATTCTGAGATTGCTGAGAGCCACGACTGGCCGCTGTTGATAAGCAAATCACTTCGGATAGTTCCTTCATCTTAAGAAGAAATTTGAAATAGATTTTTGAATATTTGAAACGACAAGGTTGGTATGCACTCAAGAGTATAAAATAAATTCTTAATACAACTGATTCCAACTACGGATTTTGCTTTTATTGATTTCGGGAATCGAAGTAGCGATGTAGTTCATTAATTATTTTACGATAAATAGTTGTATTTAATTTTAGTCAATTACAAACATTCAAACCCACTAGCGCCACAGAGGAAACTTACATACTCGAATGAGTTTTTAAAGGCCTTGGTGTTTCTGATGACACATGACAGAACGCTCTCCATCCTTATATGATAAACCCACCTTAATTATCGGCTTTTCGCTTAGACATTTCTACACATAAGAAACCTTCTCTAGTGACGTGAAAACATTTTAATTCGAAATATAATTACTCGAGGAATTATTTTAATAATTATACTATTCAAACGATCTTCTAAGTTCCTTGCGCTCGCTTTAAAATTGTGTGACAAATTTCATCACATTTCCCGAAAACCGTGTAGCGGTTGATCGATCGAAACGTTACTCGTACTTTCGACAATAGCGCGACATTTTTGGCATATTGTGTGAGACAAAATGTCAAACAAATATTGTCTCGGAAAGTACCCATGTCGCAGAATCTACCTATGATTAGTATTTGCTAATAGTGCGACACAAAAAAATATGAACGCTATTCTGCGATATGCTAATTAACGAAAACCTCGTTAGATTAGGGTTTGAGTTAGGGTTACAGGTGCCATATAAAATACTCAACGGCAAACAAGTGGGTATAATCATGTGATTTTCAAATATATATATATATTTCTTTGTTACACATAGATTTCATTTCTTCCGTGCCGTTTTCTTCTTTTTCTTCAAAACTAAATCCCAGACAAATTATTTCGTCAGTCTCTGTATGTTTTAGGTAGTGCGAAAGCAATATTTCAATATCAAACTGATTGTGTAAGAATTATCTTCACTTCTATTGTTAAACGCTCTACATCATGTGTGACTGAACTGTAGGAGCGGTCAGTTGAACAAAGATATGAGGCGCTAGAAGGAGTAAATGGCAGCTCATCTGCAGCAAATGAGCTCACAAGCACTGAGGGCAAGGCAATAAGGTCACGATTTATGATTTCATTGAGACCCAACGCAGTCGACTTGCTCCTCATCTTGTGGCAGTAAGGCTGGATCTGTTGGAAATTGTGGTAGAAATTTTTTATTCTCGTCAGGACACAAGTTCGTTTCACATTATAAATGTTCAACTTTTATTTTGTATTTCATTTGGCACCTTCAATGCGTTTTGCATCTAAGATTGAAGTGCCAAGCGATTCAACTAATTGTATTTTTCATAAAAATAATATTTAGCGGAAAACAAAAATTTTTACGTGAATTTTCTTCAGGTTGTAGCGTCTTTTATGTTCGCAATAAAAAATAATTTTTTTTGCTTTCCATTGTAATTATATTCTCATTTAAAATAATTTTTTCCCGTTGTATACGTGATAATATTTTAGATGCAGATGTAATTTCGGATTCTTGGTACGTTTTTTGCCGTCATCCAGGGTTCAACTCACTAGTCTCATTAGCTATTTACAACTTTATATTTTTGTCAAGATTTGAAACGTGACACTTCCAACTATGACTGTTTATTAAGTGTCACTATCAATTAAAGCATGATTCACCACGCTAAACTAGTATAATTTTTTTCATATAAAAATCAAATCAAACGGTTAACTTGATTGCTGTGTATTAGTAAGCACGATTTCGACAGGAAAAGCAAAGCCAATTTTTGTCAAATAGGTAACGATTTAAAGTCAGGGCAGCCATTAGCAGATCAGATTAAATTTCACTTCATGATTGCCCCAACGTAGGCAAAATACATTAGCGAATGAAAAATTAGAGCTCATGAGACTTGCATCGATGCGTGAAAAACATAGTACTGAGTTTACCCGTAATTTTTATTACGTGCGTTTTTGACGTTATTTCCTCGAAAGTGTCCGTGCGAAATTTTGGATTATTTGTTGACCTTAATGGAAATAACTAAAAGAAAGTAGAGGTTCTACTGGTGTCTAAATATTCAAGGTTAAGTGACATTTAGTAGCAGCTAATTTTTATTACATTCATAGATATATGTAGTAAAAGTTTACTGCATTCATTTAAAGTTTTTACAAAAAAATCAGTCTCTGCTTGAATATTTACGATGCCTTCTGAGTTGAACCATATATTTTAATTGCTAATAAATATCTCAATACAAATACGGCAAATTAACTTTTTAACTCATTTTCTTAATTTTTGTTCTTTCTAAATAAGCAAAATATTTTTTGGCTAGCAAAAATATCCTAGGCTCAGATGGCCAAATGGTCTCCATTTGAAGGTAGCTAATGAACCGAAATTATGTTTATGTAAAATTAATTAACTTTGCTTCAAGTTAATGCAGCGGATTTCTTTTTGTCAGCCCTGCCCCTTTCAAAATTCGGCATTCGACCGCCCAGACTTTGGCCGAATAGCACTAGTCACTAAAGTCGGGGCCTATAGTTATTCTGAGTCTAATTTGCCAACCGATTGAAATTAGTTTCTGGTAAGAATCTGGTTTCCAACTACATAGTCGCCCGAGAGCATGAGGAGGGTTGGCCGAACCAAGTCATACCAAGCTGCCCAGCTAGAGGCTGTCATTCAAACCCTGAGCCAAGGCGGCCAACCAAGAGAAGCTGATTTATGTGCTCCCCGAGTCTTAGGCGGCCACAAACGCCGAGTCGCGCCCACCTGAAAATTTAGTTAGAGGTTTCACCCTAACAAAATTTAGATGCGGGCCTGACTAAGAAACAGGTGCCGCCTAGGACTCGAGGAGCACGCTCTATACCCAATTTGCTTCTGGGTCTGGGGCCATACTTTCAAAACTCGCTAAGTGAACGTAAGTACTTACGCTCTACTTTCTTGTCTATGATTGGTGGATTTTGCTTGAAAGGCCGTCAATGAGTGGCTGTTGAACTTACGATCTCCTAACTATTTTTGAAAGTATAGGCCCTGATGGGCTGCTTCTGTTCAGCTTGCAAGCTCGGTATGACTCAGCTCAGCAAACCCTTCTCATAATGTGGTGATTATAAAGTCAGAAAAAACATTCCGAGGAGAAGCAGATTGTGATTAGGATTCCAAGTTGACTTAGAATAACTTTAGCCCAGTGTAACGACTCTTGGCAGAAGCTTAGGAGGTACCCGAATTTTACTCAAACATATCGAATAAATGGTTCTGTGATCATACTCACGTTAAAAAAGCTTCAGAAACATCGCGGCTGGAGGTAAGGGGAAAATTTTATTTGTCTCATGTGGGTTGTAATCATTGGCCCAAGAAATGAACAATGAGGCTCATATCACTTTCCATAAAAGATAAAAGAGAACCGTAATGGATTCACCTCAACAAAGGACTTTAAAGTGGCTGTTTCGTAAGGTAAATAAAGGCAGGTGCTTCATGAGGCAAATAAGTGAAGCGAGTGGGAGTAATTGTCGAAGAATTGCTGCAAAGTTAAGTGGTATCAGCCAATCCCACTCATATTTTCTCAATAATTTTGGCATGACATACTGTACAATAGCTTTGGAACAATGCCACGCATTGTAAACGAAAAGCCGTGGTATGTTGCACTGGTAGTGGATAAATATTGCAAGATGGTAAAAAACTAAAATTTTCCTGAATATGGCTTGAAATCCCTAAAATATATGTTCTTTTCCGTCCTCTAAAGTGTCAATTTAAGCTTTATATCTGTCTCGAAATGAATGTATATGACGAGAAAAAGCCTTCAGGCTAATCCGTTCATTTTTTTCACATACCCGTTTCGTAGAAAGAATTTATTCAGAGAACAAAGTAATGAATAGCAAATATAATTGTAGAAGTAGTTCACACCAGAAAACTTGATGAATAGTCAACATGAAATTTTGAAGAACGAGCGACAAATCAATTCTCAACATTGTATAATTTTCCACTCCACATTTAATTACTTGAAATAATAATATTCTCGAACAACACCAAAGTTCCACTGACTTTTTCATGTATTCATGGCAGCGCTTAAGAGGTACACTGATCTTCCATTCAAGACGCATTCTGTGTTATGTGAACTAATTTTAGATGGATTACTCAACAGGACTGGAGCTTCTATGCATATAAGATCCTCTTATGTTATGAAAGTTTGCTGCATTTCAAAGTGAAAACTTTTTTATCAACGGCAAAAATGCCCAAATCAACAAGCGACAAAAGCAAGTCTTCAAGAAAATTTCGCGAATTTCTCACACGTGAGCCTGATGAGCCATCATATACAACAGAGAATTCAAGAATCTGTATATTAATATAAATGATACATTCCAGCTGGGGAAATTTCTTTACTTATGGTGACATTCTTTAGAATGAATGCCTCCATTTTTACAGCACTTCTGGCTCTTTAACTTCACCTCTTGTTTGTTAATCTTCTACAATTCTTATAATCGATATTTAACACATTTCTACATGGCCAATTGATCTTAAATTTTGCGCACTTTCGTAAAGTCGGAGAAAATACATGAATCGATTGACAGAATAAAATAATAATCATAAAAATATTATTACATAATTTTTTTAATATTTAAAAATTAAATAATAAATTCATTGTACATGTGTAACATCGGAGGCACCGGCCTCTTCAGTAGCTAGTGTGATCTCTAAAAAGTACTTTTTAAACGCATATTATTTTAATTTTACCTCACTCAAATTGTGATAGAAATTTCACATAGCATTTTCATTATACTCTTTTAAATTCATATACAAAATGGGAATTGTTTGCTATTGAAAGGAAAACATAAATTACATTTATAGTCTACTCGAAAGATTTCTGAAATTCTAAACTCAGAATGAATATTTTCCACCCTCTGTCTAGTTGCTGTGGAAACGAGCTGTCTGTTGGGCGGACAGGGGACATAAGATGGCTATCTGTTTTCACTGAGCTCCTATAAGTGTGAAAATATTATCTTCATGAGCCATTTTGTCGAAGGAAAGACCGGTGAAAACCGGTACGCGTTGTCGGGTAAGTACTCCTGTCTCATTTTGTTTTGCTTTATCAGTGAGTTATAGCTTGTACACCAGGAAGCCTCGCTGTGGAGGCGTAATGTTCACAACAGAAATCACAGCAACAAAAAGCTGTAAAAGGGCGAGCTTGCGTGACAAACGGTCTGAATCTTCCGCGATAATGTCTGAAGAAGACTGAGCTGTACTGTTATAGGCGTGATTTAATACCCGGTAAAGGTCATGATTGTGGAAAATTTGTTTAGTTTCATATTCGCCGAAGCTCAATAACATAACGCATGACATTCATGAGAAAATAACTGATTTAATATTATTGGATTATCGAATAACTAACGCAATTTTAAAAACAACTAATTAGGTTTCCTACCGCAAGAAATGTCATCTTGTGCAGCAGACATACAATACATTCCTGTATTTGCTAAAAAAAGTAATTTTCTATCCATAATAATATGTTTCAAGGAACATTATTCAATTGTAGTGCCTGCGCGAAATGTTTTGGTTTCCTGGACAATTATGTTGATTTATAATACAAAGAAAAAGAGATCACTGATTATTTCTTTACAAAGCATGCATGTGAAAAAATTCTAATTTTTTTCACCCGATGACTTACAAATATATTATAGTTTTCTTTCCTTGATGATGATGATGATCTAATCCGCCACAAGCTAAAGTTTAAAATATCGAAAAAAATTTCGACTTTCCTAGCAAAATCTTCTATTTTGCTCGAATTTATTACACTCTGGCCCATTAAAATGCAACATCAATCAAAATATTCGCGTTCAGGGGAAAATGCTTCCAAAGACATATTACGAGCTACTTTCAAGCTTCTCCAGCAGATGGTCGGTGCAGAAAAATAAAAAATTTTCTAAATTCTAAAATTTTTCTGAAGACCTTTCAGCGGCGTACTTAGGGTGAGTCATTTGCAGCACATTTCTGAATATGCGTGGGACATGCGTGCATTGTGGGCTTTAATGGACTCATTTTGTGGGCTTTAAAAAGACTCAATGGAACATTTTTGCTCACATTTTTTCACTTTCCCCTGAAACATCTCATTGGAAAGGAATTTATTGAAACTTATTCATATACTAATTGCAGTGGTGGGCAGTAGCGCGCTACATGTAGCGGCCGCTACATTTTCAGTAGCGGTAGCGGTAGCGGCGCTACAGTTAAGGCAATGTAGCGGTAGCGGTAGCGCCCGCTACATATTTAAGTAGCGATACGAGGTTTCGCCGCTACAGTGCACCGCTACATTTATAGATAAAGCCTTTAGATTTTACTAAGTAGTATTATATATTATTTAATACTACTTAGTAAAATCTAAGTAGTATTAAATATTATTTAAGAACCAGCATGATACGTACATAATATAAATTACGGAATAAAACTGTACGAATGATTTCGGTGTAATTTTGTCAACCTCAGCCTGTTACTAGTGTCAACATGTTAGTTGTTACTTGTTAAGTTGTTACCAGTTACCACTTACAGGTATTTTTTCATGTTTCAGCTTGGTTACAGTTATTTTTACACAGTTATTTTTGTTTCACCTTCCCTATATGGATGTCTACTTTAATCTACCAATCTCAAAAATAATTCACATATGTATACAAATAAAAGACTGATTTTTTATACGTATATGTGGATTATTTTTGAGATTGGTAGTTTAAAGTAGACATCCATGTAGGGAAGGTAAAACATAAAAAATAACTGTAACTTTTATTTACTGTATCTAACCCGTACTAGTTCGGTTAGGTTAATTGCAATAAAGTTGCATTGATATGTTTTGAAAATGTTTTATTATCTTTAAATGTTTATGAGTAAATCCCAATAGCAGAGCAATAAATATTTAAAGATTTTCAATAATTTAGGCCATTGTAGAGGCTAAAGTAGCGGCGCTACATTTTACTGAAGCGGTAGAGGTAGCGCTCGCTACAATATAGTGGGTGTAGCGGTAGCATGTAGCATTTAGAGCTTGTAGCGGTAGCGGTAGCGCCGCTACATTTCGATTTTGATACAAATTGATTTTGCTTTATACATCTTTCTTTGCTTCAAATTGGATTTTACAGAGCAAAATTTTGTAGTATGACGTTCATTTGAAGGCAAAATACATAAAAGGGAAAAGTATGAATTTTCTTTGTTGCATACACTGAATCTACACAGTAATGTATATGATGTTACATTATAATAACATAAAACAAAAATTGAACATCAGTGATGCATTAATTATAGTAAATGACATTCTTCAAAAATTAAATATTTGCCATTTTATTAAACTACTGTGCGTCTACCCTAAATTTTAGATTTTGGCTTTTCCGGTTTTTAGTCTCATCTTAAAGTTGATATTCTGACCTATGCAACGGTACCAAAACCATCTCTGTACGTTGATTTATGCGTTCACGACAGATCATGAAAGGGAGGGGGGGTGGGGGAGTTCTTTAACAAATAGAATAGGAGGAAATTAGCTGCCGAGCACTTTAAATAGAGTGTCTGCTTCAGCTGCAGCTCAGTAACCCGCCTGGCGTCGTATGAGGAGGAGTGCATGCAGTCGTTCCCACCATCCTTGAGTGGAATCAAGCTGCATTAACGTTTAGTTTCGTATCCTTGCTACATTGAGTGCCTATTACGATGCGCGCGGGACTTTGTCGCGCTCCCTGAACATTCACAGTTATTGTCACGGTAAACCTATCTTCTCCTAGAGTTTTGAAGCTACAGCGATTAGACCTATACCATTCGATTAGTAAAAAAAAATCTCTAGAAACTATTCGGTCATTTTTTTCGATTTCGTTATGGTTTGGATTATATTTTGCAAATAGGGGGGCGGAGGGGGGGGGAAATTTGGAAATTTTTGAAAATCCCCCCCACCTCCCGAACAAATTCGAAATTCAAAAAAATGATCGGATGGATTTTAGATATGATCGCTACAAATCGAATGATACGTGTCTCGATGTTGTAGCACGATATTTGTTGGAGGAGATAGATTTTTAAAGTACCCCCTTTTTCGCCGTTTTCTATGAATTTCACGTTTTTTTCATTTTCGTCGAAAAATTGACATGAACAAAGAGTTCTTAGATTTCTGTTTTACATACGAGTACCAAGTTTCAAAACGATCCGTTCGTAAATGAAAAAGTTTTCCGATCAGACTTATTTGAACACTCCGTGTGAACTTTAATATTATTTAATACTATATAAACTCGTTGAAATAAGAAATTGCAATTTTTTTCATTAATTACTTTGACTTGCGTTTAGTCAGATAGTAAAGCAATTTTTTAAAATTTCAATCAGTGCATCGGAATAGAGCTGGGAATAGATAAATTTATTCGTATCGCTAGGTTAAATAAATATATCGCATTTGCATCGATAAATTGCTAATAATTAGTTAGCAAAAAGAGTGCACGAACAGTGCCTTATTATTGACAATATTTTTTGAACAAGAGCGAAGAAAATTTTTTCCATAACTATTAGTCGTGTTCAGGAAATTAATTCATTTTTGTGTTAATCATTTATGAAGAGACTGGAGTCATGTCATGAACTGCATGAGACAGTATCTTAACCTCAACTTGTAAATGCATGAAACACTGAATATAAGAACAGCATGTACGTATGGGTGGAGCGTTTTTTGAACTTGCAAAAATGTCGCTGAACATTTTTTGAAATGCCCTAAAAAACTGCACAAACGAGATAGCAGCTTCAGGGCTATTTCATGTATTCAAATTTTGAATTTAAACTTGCAATGCCACAGAATTACATCACTCATTTCAAGGCGAATCTAATGAAGACGAGAATTGGATGAATAATATTATCAATCATTGTATTCATGATATGATGGCAGGATATTAATTCAATATCCATCTTCCGTTGCATAAAATTGATAAAAATCTTGGAAAAAAATGAGGTAAAAAAATTTATGACAATTTGAATCCTAACTATGCAAAAGTACAACTACGCTAAAAAAACGTGCACAACAGGCAGAAGTTGGGAAAGGTGGATACGAAGCAACGAATTTCGCGGTCAAAGTCCACCCACCGAACTTTTGCCGTTCAATCTGTAGTTATGGTATCAGCAACCATTGGCACCAGCACATCGACACACGGCAGCGACTGGCTTATATTACTTACAAGAGAATATGTGAATAACTTTTCTATGCGAGATCAGTGTCTTAAAACTTGTTTTTGGTATAATTCTACACTGAATTAAGCAACCTGAATTAAAAAAATACTAACCTCCTCTTTATTTGCTTAACAATCGGACAGACTGAGTTCTCAATTTTTTAATTATTGTGGATACTGTATGGAAAATAAAATTGATTGAACAAGTAAAGCAACGGGTGCAGGAGTTTAGAGATTCATTATTTTAAACGAATTCATAATTTTTTTTTCAATTCGTTTGAGAAGGCTGTAGCTAAGATTTTATTCCATAGGCTACAATAATTAATCAGTCAAAAAACATTAATCAGGCTAAAATATTAGCAATGTTGAAAGCACTAACTACCGATTAAAGATTTATAACATGAGTTGTTAATAAATACGTTTTTAAGAAATGCTCGAAAAAATCTAGAACTGGATGTAAATAAAATAGATAATGAGCAAAGATGCAATGTAATGGCCACGAAGCTTTAATCGGAAGGTTTTTTGACAACTTGTGTTCCACGATGTGCGGTCCTGACGACATAAATATTTTAATATTTTAATTCGCACTCTCGATCAAACACATTAAGTTTAATAATTTTTTTCTCTTACTGCCCTTAATATTCAATTGAAGATTATTCATTTTTTTCTGTATAACTGTTTTTTTCTGTAAGGTACAACTGAACTGTATGTATTGTCATAATTTTAGTCTCTTAAAAAATCCGAAATATGATATTAAGGATAATAGACTTTCCCCACGAATAATTTTCTCTCGTAATTTTTAACTCGGTGTTGATAAACGCTAATTCAGAATCCATATTCATGTCGGAAGCATACCAAATAATGCTCTCAATTGAGAATTAACGAAAAAATTTGATACTTTATTCATTTTTTAATAATAATTGACAACATTTGAGAAAAGTACAAATTTTACTTATCTATTCGCAAAACGCCGAGCAGATCTTGCGAGATTAAAAGTTGGAAGTCTTCAAAAAGTTTGGAAAGCGGAGACGCGAGGGAGAAATAATCCGACAAGTCTTCAAAAAAATTGTTCGCTTGAAACTTTGACTTAATTTCATGCAAAATTTTTATGATTTTTGTGTTCCGAGGAACTGTATAGTGAGCTCTTTATGATATATCAGCCGTATTCAAAAGTGTGAGCAGGATGTTTACCAAAATTTAAAATAATATTAAATGGAAACATTTAGTGTAATTACAGGAGTGAGCAGAATTCTACTAAGAACATTTCTACTTTTTTATTGAGCACTTGTGAATGCTAAAAATAAAAAATAAATCTATTGCTACTCTATGAATAAAGCGCCTGCTCCCATACAATATCAGACAAGCTAGGGGCGTAAAAATGTTAGGGTAGAAATAATTATGTGCTGAGAATGTGCTCGACGAGGTTTCTTTAATTCAATTATACATTTCTCGCTGAAACAAAACAGTAGGGGAAAACGAAGAATGAGTCATTGTTGATTTGTTAGAAACTTATTTATTCACGCAAGATTCCACCTTACAAAATTAAAAGTATGTCACTAATAATAATTGGAATATCCCGCTTCTATTGACAATTTGAAGCAGTTAAGCTAAATGCAGATATATTAAAATATTCTAAAATAAATTATACCTCAGAAAACCTCAGAGATCGAAGTCGCCAAAGAAAAATGAAGCTTTGCGTATCCAAGAAATGAAGATACATTTTTTTTCAAACCGTGTCAGTGGCTTCTCCGTTTCTAAGAAATAGCTTCATCTCCAAACGTCGGGTATTGGTGGAGGGAAAAATTGTCGTCACCAGAGGGACCCCAAGCTTTTTAGGTGATTGAGGCGGAGGCAGTAGCAAAATTTAGGTTTGATCGTCCCGCGAGTGTGGCACCATGCGAATATCGTAATGGTTCTTCGCGATGCCTGACGCAGAAGAATGAGTTGGTAAATGTGAACCATTGCGAGGAAATTGCAGGCCAGGATTGCATGCGTTGAAAATAAACTCGGTCAGGCTTTTGGCTCAACGCTATATCGCGTATTTTGTCTTCCGGATTATTAACGACAAAGATGGCTCAACGCTATATCGCTTATTTTGTCTTCCGGATTATTAAAGAAAAATATTGATCAACGTTATATCGATTATTTTGTCTTGCGGATTATTAACGACAAAGAACGCTCAACGCTATATCGCTTATTTTGTCTTCCGGGTTATTAACAACATAGATGGCTCAACGCCATTTCGTTCAACGCTATTTCGCTTATTTTGTCTTCCGGTTTATTAACGACAAAGATGGCTCAACGCCTTATCGCTTATTTTGTCTTCCGGATTATTAACAACAAAGATGGCTCAACGCCATTTCGCTTATTTGTGTTTCGGATTATGAATAACAACTAATTATTGTTAGTAGGGGATTATTTTAACAGCCGTTTCAAATGTGGTTTTTTATTGAAAATATGAAATGGAGGCCGTTATACTTTCATGAGAACGTGGAATTTCAAATGGAAAGATTATTAGCATTGCCGTTGAAAACTGAAATAGAAAATATTTAAAAGATTACCTAAGCACCAGATGTGACATTGCATCGTCGCTGAAAATTCATCATGTACAAATCATCTTTGCTTTGGAACAAATCTTTGCTGTGTTCATCTTTGACAAATTATTTCCATGCTCAAGTTATGATGTGAAAGAATGTAAACCAAATATTGAATTTGCATACTTCAATATCTAGTTTTCGTTGATGAAAAATTCATTAGATACTTCAACCAGAAACTTGCAGTATGAAAATAAAGTATGAATGTTCTTCTATCCCTGTTTAGGAGACGTTCAGGGACTGCTAATGAGCTATTTTCTTTGAAGCAGTCAGGCTTTTATAATAATAATAATAATAATAACAATATAAACAATAAACCATCAATAATAATAATATACAAGAGGTGACACCTTTACTAATGCCATCGATTCTTAATCATGAGGCCGCTGCCAATTTCTAGTGAAATTTTCACAGCTACTTGCGGGTCTCAACCCCCAAATTCGCAGCCCAAATTTTGGTAATCTTAACCATGCAGTCGGGTACCTAGAGCTGGACTAGAACTGCCTTAATTGGTGCTTTTTTTAAATTTTCCACTTGGCATTTGAATTAATAATTTTATGAGAAATCACCGCGATGTATTTGCCAATGAGAAGCAATTGGACACGTTATCATTACAGAGCGAAAATGTTTGCAGATTTTACTTCAATTAGAATTATTTTGTAAGCATGAAAGCGAAGTTATTCAAAACTTGCATGAACACATGCAAATGCGATCCGACTTATTTCTATAATGCACAAGATACCTTCCGATTGAATGTTCAGAAACAAATATCATTTACATAGCATATTCAACTTTGTCAATATAACTCAGCAGATACGGCAAATTTCGCTCAATGCCAGGCGACTGTGCGGTTCAAGTTAATTTGTTTTTTTCATCCATTTTTTCGAACGAGGGAGTGAATTCTAAAGCAAGCCTGTAAATCAGAGCAAACACATCCGCGAATCCCGAATGAGTAATCGCATTTTGAACCCAATTCGAACACGAATACGACCTGGACTGGGATTATGATGTTGCATCCTCAATTTATTTTTATTTGCACTGGTCGATGTTGTGTTTCATCGTGCGCTATCTAAAGACCTCGATCCAAACGCAGACATAGAAATTTATTTATTTCTGACCTCAAAGAGACCAGGTTTACATTGAACTTATCTGGCGATCTTATCAATTGAACTTATCTGATGAATGATTAACGAAATTTTCACCAATGACTAAGAGACAACAAATTATAATTATATACAACAACAACAAATTTGTCTGTACAAAATTTTGTTGTCTGTATTATATACACACAACAAATTATTAATTATATGAGCTGAATTTCAGTGAAGAGACTTTGAAATTATGAATTATTACATAGAATTGTATTAGAAATTATAAATTAAATTGTTACAGATTCTTTGAAAATTCAAAGGGTAAAATTAGATTTTACATTTTCCATATTTCTTGAAGTAAAAACAAGTATAGCTGTACCTATATTTAAAAAAATAACTCAGTACTCACGGCAGTGAGTGACAGAGATCGCATTTTCTCGTCGACGAAAACTTGAGGTCACGGACGGACGGACAGACGGACGGACAGACAGACGGACATGGCGAGCATAATAGTGCATTTATTCCATAAATGAGAAAATGCGCTAAAAAGGCGAGCTAAAAGAAGAAGCAGTGACAGACGTAGGTTTTGGCTAGCGTGTCTCACCCTATCTAACCCTCTCGAACTTATTCATCAATCTCGTATTCATTTGCATGTCGTTCACTTCTCGATTGACCCAGTTTATTGAAATTTAAATCTCACGTTGCTTTATCCCCAACAATTACTAGTTCAAATTAGCAGCATGCTTAAACTATAAAGCTCTCACTGGGCTAATCTTTCTTTACTAACGTAACTCGGCATTACTTGGGTTCAGACTCTTAAGCGCATTTTTCATTTAAGGTAATTGGTTTTTAGCGCATTTTCTCATTTATGTAAAAAATGCACTATTGTACTCGCCATGTCCGTCTGTCTGTCTGTCTGTCTGTCCGTCCGTCTGTCCGTCCGTCTGTGACCTCAAGTTTTCGCTGGCGAGAAAATGCGCCCTACACAGGAACAAAAAGCCGCAATGATATCCGTGTGAATGCTTGAGGGCAGAAAAACTCAAACATTCTCTTCATAACTAAACTGGGGCCTATACTTTCAAAAAAAAGTTAAGAGATCTTAAGTTCATCAGCCAATCATTGAAGTCCTTTCAAGCAAAATCCACCAATCATAGACAAGAAAATAGTGCGAAAGTAATTACGTTCACTTAACGAGTTTTGAAAGTATGGCCCCAGATGAACAACTCTTGCTTGGGTCAGTTACTTGGGATCTTTAAAAATTTTCTTATCATCAGCTCGTTTCTTGTCAAGCAGCTCGTTTCACGCCCAATTACAGCAGTGTTAAACAGCAGTCAAATGGAGAGAGTGCAAATTATTTTGAGTTTGCATTGTAATTATTCATTTAAAATAATCATTCTGTAATAAAAAATTTCACTATGTCTAAATCTATACGTTATCCTACGTATTATACAACATTTAAACTAATTAGTTGCGACTTTCGGCCACTTTTTTCTTTAAATCGCAATAAAGCTTCGATGAATTTTCAATCCTCAGGAACTTCAATGAAATTAAATACTTGATACAAAATATTTATTCTATTCATTCAACAGTAATTAAGTGCTTGGTTGCACAATCCACTTATAAGGTAAGCAATTTGCCTTATTTTTATCCGTTATCGAGGCTTATGAATAGCCCGTGGTAATGAGGGATATTTTCGTAAATTTCATGAGTCTTTCCTGAGACATTTACAAAATATTTGGTAGCATGTTTCTACTGTTAATAAAATAAATAACTAATAAAAATACATATACGTGAGTGATAGATAGATAGACATACATTATACGCGAGTAAGGTAAAAGTCTGCACGTACCGCTAGACGGAAGCTCTTGTAAGCCCCGTAATGACTTGGCCACCGACCATTACTGCAATATCTCCGCATCAGTTTACCGTCAATGACTGCGGCCAGAAATGCATGTAGGTTCTGGTGCACGTAATGTAGGTTCTGTAAAACTTCAGTAGGTTCAGTAGGTAGTAGTTATTCTTCAGTTGGTTCTGGTGCACGTAATGTAACGTCTGACGTTACCGGTGTCCCATGTTAGTAAATTTCTCATAATAAATTGAACCATTTCTATGTGTCATATTATCTTTTAAATTTAAACCAATACAGAGTCTATTTTGCGATGGAACTGAATTTAATACGGGGTAAAACAGGCTTGCAATTAGCGATAATATTTTAGTTTATTGTGAAAAATAACATGAATTTTTAAAGCATGCAATTAAATTTGCTCAAAACTCAAACTGTAGTTCTGGAAAAAATTACAAATGAATAAATTAATTTTGCACGAGTTGGTAAGAATAGTTCATTGCTCGGTGAGCAGAAGAGAGGAAAATGTACAGCAAGCACGTTGAGCGCCTAATTTTGTCTAATAAAATAAAATAAAATTTGAAATTAAAGTATAGTTTTGAGTTAATGGCATCTTTTAACTTGTACGTTGGACATCAAGCCGCTATTAGAACCTCACTCTAAGTCGGGGCATGCACAAAATTTACTTAATTGAAGCAGCGCACAACAATTTACGTAAAATGGCTCTTCTTTCCCTGCGACTTCCACTAGCTTGGACATTCCTCCGAGTTTGCGACCAGAATTGCAAGGCACGATTTCCGACTCAGGAACGTCTACGTCGAAAACTTTCTGACGTTGGTTTAGGTAAAGTCCCCAGGATAAAAAGGAAACGGATTTTTCACAGCGAAAAGTTTCGGCTGCTCTACCCAAGCTTGATTACCTTCAAATCCTCCTCTTGAGTTGGTTTAGATGTCCGACATTTTTGGTCAAGTTCGGTGACGTACGACAAAGAAGACAGAATTTCATTGATTAATTCGGTTTATCTTCTTTTCACTAGAATTATTCGGTTTATCTTCTTTTTACAAACATTATCACGAAAATCATAAGCGTTTGCTTTCGGGAAAAATTATTCTATTTGGGAACAATTTACACGACTTTAGATTAAATTTACATGTATGTACTTTATTTACTCAGTTAGGGGACGCAGTGCAATAGTGTTTTATTAATGTATTCTGATTTTTTGTTTTAAGTCACCTCGGACGTGACGTACAGAAAAGCACGGCGCTTATTCATTGCTGTGTGCTACACCATCGAGATACGCGATACGTTGTCATTTAGTCTGTTTATTTTGTAATAATTTTCTGTTTCAATTCTGTGGTTGTATTCATTGATTTTCTAGTATTATTTTAAGTTTGTTTATTTATCTGTCTTGTTTGCAGAACATTCTGCTTTTGTTGTTCAATTGTTGTTACTTAAACTAAATTCTTGTTTATTTATTATCATCAGAAAGACGCTTAATCTTGAATCCGAACCTGAAACTAGATCTCGATTCAATAGACATGAGCTGAGGAAACACACGGTTTATAGTTTTATATTCTTGTACTCGAGAATTTGAAGATTTTTGCGTGACTGCGCATGATAATTTCTGAACAAACCTTCGCAAATAATGGTCATTTTCTGTATTTCTTCGCAGTGCTATAGAAACTTTACATAAGCCTAAAACAATTCATTTTTAAATATTAGTGCTGACAAACTTTCGCAGGCAGTCGTTTTAGGACCAATAAACATATCTATTGTGATATTTCAAGTACAATTTTGAACACACATTTTATAATATTTGAGCATCCATGAATGAGGAGGCAGTCGTACGACAGAACATCGTTTTGCTAAAGTCACATTAAAAATGTTAACAAAAACATAAAGAAATCTAATTTTTATTTTGGCATTCTTTGCATTTGCACTAAAAAATAGATTTTTAAAAAAGAATGGAATTGAGATTGAATTACGATAATTTATATTAGTTTCCATTTATATAAGTTTCCATTAATGAGCTCATTAATGATCCTATCAATCCAGTGAAACGTTTAGAGTGAAATGTTGTTTATATCCGTCGTCTTTTATTTCATTGCTCATAGACAGTATATATTTTCTTCAAACTTCAAATACTTCAAACTTCAAATACTTCAAACTTCAAATAAAAATTGCTGACATTTACCAACAATTGATTAGAAAAAAAAAAACGAGAAAAAAGTATACTATGATCCAAATTTTTCCTCAAGCTGAATGAGATGCAGAAATACTATAAAAACAACGCTCTACTTATAAAAATCTTATTCTTATTGGTATAATCTGAGTGAATTTGAAAAGTCTCTATTTCCATTAGGAATTAAATTCATATACTTAATTTCATGTCGCAATTACGCTTGAATCGTTAGCCAAGCTAATCGGAACTGATGTTGAATAATTTTCACGAATTCCGTAATGGCTGAATTCATGAAGCCATTTTCGTAAAGCCATTTCCAGAGCTTTGTATCCAGCAGAGAATTTCAGGAAACTGGTTGATAATGTTTTTGCCACAAGCATTTTTTTGCCGATTGATTAAAGTAGTTAGAAGAGCTGGTCGGGCTCTATTATTATTAGAGCACTACTCTATGCATGCATAACTTTAAAACATGAAAATGTCTTCCTTCGTTTCAGGTAACTGGATAAAAAAATAAAAATACATTGTTTGCGAAGTACAAATAGAAGAACAACATCCCATAATGGGCTGTGTCAGTCTGATTTTAAAAGATATTATGCATCATGTCAAGACTCTACATTATATAAAATTTTCATCCAAATATACCCTATTCTTCCTAAGAATCCTTCTTAAAAAATATATTCAATAGCTTGAAGTTTCCTGCATATATTTCTAAGATGGATGCCACCATACCTGCCGGGTATTGTCGACCAAATGTCCCCAGGGAAAATTTTTTTGCCTCCGTGATTTCGGTGAATTTCCTCAATTTATTTCGATGTCCTACATTTTCCGAGCAATTTATTTTGGGCTACGCCGGGAAACATCATTACATTATTTGCATATATTGAACAACTTTGCTCAGCGCCACAAAACCTACGATTCAGAAATCACACAATCAAAGGAAATTCTGATTTTTTTGCGGACTAGTGTTGCACTGAATGCGCTGCTAAATTTTTGTTAATTCCAAAAGAAAATTTCGATCTCATGCTAATGCGCCATGTTCTATGCGTCATTGAGTTATTGGGAATCGAAAAATTGGCTATATAAGGTTTGCATTAAAGTGTCATTATTACACAATTAAAAATAAAGGAAGCATCAAACAAAATAAAGCAAGATAATAAATTCAAAATATCAATATTCATTTAATATTGCATGACTAAACAAGGAACAATGAAGTCTTATCTAATAACTGGATGTTAGTCATCCAAAATCAGCTACACATGGACGAACATTTATTAAGAGTGCATGCACAGTAAAATACTTGCTTCCCAGCGTTTGTTATAAACACTGAGGAAATGTCAGTCTAACACCTGCACTGAATTACAGATCCTGATTTGTAATCTACAATTCAAAAAAGGAAGCACGCGTTGGAATTCTCTCGCTTACTGTTGGTAGCGACAGGCAGATTAGCAGCTGTTGTCATCCATAATAATTAAACCTTATTTTTATTTCGTTCTGAAGTCATATCCATCCTCAAGTTCATTATGCAATTATTTCCTTCTGGTTTATAGTGCAATAAAACATTTTAGCATCCTATTCCTCATTTTGAGCGATGACGACTTTTTAAATGCACTGAAGTTTTAAACGTCGAAAGTTCTAAACAAAAACAATAATATTTTAAGCGAGTTGAAAAGTCTTTTATTATTGATCTGGCTTTCGTTTGTACAAAACCTGTTGAATTGAAGCAACTCCAGGAAGAATAAATCTCATCAAAATGAAACAGCCTTTATCACAACAGCCACAATTCCTCTAAATATTGAAAAATATATTATTTTGCATTGTAAGAACACTTAGCTCCGCGTATGATGCAGTAAAATGGTAATTCTAAAGAAAATCCTGGAATTGTTAGCGTATAACACACTGCTCTAAATTTCCCACCTGCAATAAGACTCCTCATGAGATGACTCATGAGAAATCTTTCACACCAAATAGAAACCAGCTAAATGAGCACTTGAAGTACATTTCTAGCTCAGCCGATCTCACGGCTTTTAAAACAAATACCAATGAATTCAAGTTATAACCTGGGAAGATTCCTCTCACATCCTTGGTTAAATAATCCATGAACATCGGCATCAAATTCATTGCAAACTAACAGCAGAAAAATCGCACAAAAACAGACTAAAATCTTACAAAATAAAATTTCAATAAACCCGTCATCCCGACATCTTCCTATCGCGCCTCCCCAACCGAGTCGGATGGCACGGCTAAGTTGTCGATACGATGTCCCGTCTTGGAGTTCAATTTCTCCGGCCCAGTTAACAAAAAAGTCAAGCAAAAAATTTCAGGGCGAAGATTATTTCAGGTTGTTAATAAATTTCCTTAAAAAATTGAGCTTTTCGTTAAGCTATTTATAATCTTTCTATTTCTGGCTTTGGTAGATGACTGAAGAAATACGATTATTCGACGTTTGATCAGAACTTATAACAGAATCTATTTTCAGACATAACCCCACCACTATTTATGAGTCAGCTAGATATTACTGCTTCAGCGTTCACCATTTTCCTGGAATAAGGTATAATGTTTGAATAATTGTAAAATAAAATATTAGATGGGCTCTCACATTAATTAAAATTAAATGGAAGAATATCAAAATTTAATTGTCAATTTATTTAATTTATTGGTATTTCCACTGAAAAAGCATTTACATTTTATAAATTGCAAGCAAATGGATGCAGTTCACAGTACATAACATCAATTCAATTATTTTATGAATGGTTTACGCATATGTATATTAGAAGTTGTTTTCTTCTCAACTACTAAACTTTTCCCAAGTTTGGTTTTTGAAAAGTGGCAGTGCTTAGCTCGCCAAGCGCCATAAGTGCCAACTTACACAATGGATGTGGTCAAAAACTAGAGCCAATTAAGGAGTTTTAATTTGGCTTTTGTTTACTACACGATTTGTTTTGTAGAATGATTTTTTGTGGTGCTTGGTGAACATATATGTGGTAAGAAGTTTTTTGTCTATGGTGATACGATCAACACAATAGAGTAGTTGTAATGGTAAAAAAAATATCGTTAGGGTACATTTAAACTTTCTAGAGCCGTTTGAAATAATTTTTTCAATCTAGGACGCGTGAATCAAATACTTCACTGGTTCCACTTAAGAAATTTATGTTCAGCACAAAAACAACAAATTTTCAACTTAGAAATTCACGTTACTTATTTATATTAATCGTAGAATAATCAAGCCTTATACGAAAACCTCAAATAGAATAATAATGTTGAATGACTCTCATCGTATTCGAACTGATTTATAATTTAGTGTCTACCTTGAAACAATTTGCCTTTCATCAACAAGTTATTCGCCGATCTCTCCATTTGCGGTAAAAATAAGTGTTACTGAAGAAGTAGCACATTTTCCGTTATCTCTTCACTTTTGATGGGCCCCGGAAATCTCTCGACACGCACGCATATTGCTGAGTCTCTGTAGGAGATTCTTGACATCCATTGTTATTGAAGGGCAGCGAAAAGAAAGCTCTGAGATATTGAGAGCCTAGGTTCAATATTAGCTCCACACAATAGATGTCACATCGCAGTTTTCGATCTTTGTTCGGGCTCCAGGTAAGATTGAGTGCCCTTGATGAAGCTCAAGTGAAGCTCAAGATCGGAACAATGCAGCGAGAGTATCAACAAGTTCCAGACATGATGATGTGGCCGGCGCCAAAAATGTCTCTTTTGTCGTCAAGTTCAAAATACACCGCCATATTCTTAGGGGGCAGCAAACTGCTGACCCCGGAGAACATATTCAGCAGGACTTGATTCGCATTTTAGCAGGAAATTCACTCATAATTTTTAATTGATCGTTTCAATTCAGAGTGTAATTAAATTCAGTGGTGATATAATTATTTATACTCTTGATAAGTAATAATATTTTCATTTATTTATGTTCTTTTGTCGATTGAAAGCGGCCAAATACAGATGGAACACTATTTTCCTTGTAATTTGACAGCTTAAAAATGCTTGCAAATGGTAATATAATGAAATTTTTGCAGAAATAATCAAGAAATTGAGCTAAGAACTTCCCTATCTTATATGACCTCATATGTTGTCATCCTCAACCTTCACATGTACCTCGTCTCACACCTCATGGTTTGCCTCCCATCATATCTCATATGTTAATAAATTAAGCATGTTTGAATACGGGTAGTCCTCTCATATACTAGACTAGACGCAATGAATAAATCTTTATGCGCTTTCTTTGTCAAAAAATTTGAAATATGTATATTAAATTTTGAACGATATAATCAAGTTTTTATTACATTATAATATTCAAAACTTAGAAAAAAAATGAGAGACCAAATTGCATTTTATAATTAATTGGAAGAGATTCGCGATGTCCAATTTATTTCTAGCAATTTTTTTTATTCAATTATTGACTTGAACTCAACTTTATGTTCCTCAGGTCGGTTATATATTATAAAAAAATTGGATAATCGCCCTCTTTCTTGGCCCAAAACGCTTCGATTAAGTCATTTTGCAGCTCACTAATTATCTTTTAAGACTGTCCATCAAAAAGGCTTTTGCCTAAGTGCTCTTTAATTGACCATTAAATACTTATACTGCAGCCTTCCTTCAGAAGTTGAAGGATAAAAGTTTTGGGGGCTACTAGGGCTAAGTGAGCAAAATGTGCATTTAAGCATGTGAGGTTAGTGCACATTATTATTATTATATTATTATATAATATATATGTATATAATACATATATATAATATATATAATATTATCATTATTTTGAGTGAGGTTTCAGGTTATTGAATTTGAGAATGTTTTCAATGATCGAGAAGGCTTGACTTGAACACTAAATTACCTCGAATTTAGTACAAATTACGAATAAATTTAAAAGCAAAAATGTTTCAACCGTCTGATTAGAGATTTTTTTTATTTGAATGACAAACAAACTTTATTATTATCTTCAAATTGGTTCTAATTTTTTTCTACTTATTCTGTTCTTTATCTGAAATACTTTAGAGCCATCGATGGCATGTTAGGCTAATCGTACCTTCGATCTCTGGTGCTCTTAAGTGATCGATCATTTGCTCAGACATACGAATTTACATTCCGGTTGACTCCAATCTAACAGACGTAAAACATTCAAAATTTTGGTTCATTATCACCACGTTTCATAGCCGACGTTACTTTACACAATGCTGGAAATTCAACGCAGGATTTTTTTTTATTTACACTGCGTCTCATTAGCTGGGATATTTGATGTGACTATGTTCCAGATAGAGAAAAATTGATAATTATTCATTTCAATATACGTACATATATTTGTCACACTACGTTCAGTTATCAATCAATATCTTCTTTTTGTCGCTACTTACGACGATTCACTCTTGATATTTCACTCAGGTGCGTTCAGTCACTTATCAATATTTGTGTTTGTATTTTTGCAAGTTTTTGTAATAACTTTTATGCCACGTGCAAACATCAAATTGGCCGAGCACACAATGCGGTGATGAAGTGCTAATGCCATCAAAGCTTCTGTCCCGCTATTAGAGCACGTAATGCATGACGTGTGGGTAGAATAAAAAGCTTTCTTTCTGAAGCGACAAATTTTGTCATGTTATCTCAATAAAATTTGAGTCAGCATCTACTATCTAACGAAAGAAATGTCATCACGTCTACTACTATAAGTGATCATAGCACTGTTAGACTCGGGATATTTATTTCTATGCATATGTATTGATTTCACTTTTTTCTTAAAATAGATTTCTTTCTGTTACTTCTAGAGAAAAAGAACCGATATTTTCCAAGAGTTTGAGTTTGTGTACAACAGTAATTGTACTGCTTTTAGCAAATATAGGAGCGTAACATCGAAAACTAGGGAATAAATATCTGCAATTTTCAGATTTTCTTATTTTCAGCTGTTAATGCAATGAAAAGAAAAATGCATTTACTTGAATTACATTAAGTTTGAGATACGTTTTGGATGCACTTAGATGGATGATGGATATAGAGGACCAGCCCCCTTCCTACGTATTTCAAGTTAATTAATATCGGTAATCCAAAACTTCCATTAGTTATATCATTAATTAGAAAACTTGTTGATCCTCCGAAATTAGTAGCTTGGAAATAAAAAGTAAACTATGAAGGTGCTCATCGTGTAAGTCAATAATAGAAGTCCTGCTCAATGTTATGTTAAAAAAATATAGCGCATAATAAAATTCAATGTAATTGGCTATACACAACACAAAAAAGTATTGGAATTCAATGAATTCACAGACAAATGTAAACTTCTGGATCAATTCATGACTTTATTGAGCTGTATGACGCGAGTGTTTTTGTTATGGAATGGCCGGACATGTGAATTACCAAATTCAATCCTCTCAGCAACTTTCTTCTAGACTGAAATTACACAATAACGCTCCGATGCTCTCAGTGTAATTTGTACCTCACGAATGTCCTGATTATCTGATTTGAGGCCATAACGGCAGGATTATAAGGCAAACTGACGGCCAAAAATACGGGCTGCTCAAATTAGCACCTTGTTTAACAAGATTACCTGGAGCACTGAAGCAATCATGGAGCGGCATGGAGCATAAGACCGAATACACGAGACGAGAAAGCCTTCTGTTGTTCTACCGTGCCGGCAATATCGGTGTCTTTTGATCTTGGTAAAGGTTTCTAGGTCAAACTTTTGAATCTCTGAGTCTCTTATCTGCAAAACAGGATAAATGACTAATGAAAATATGTTTAATAACTTCAAACACGTAGCTAGTGAAGCATTTTTGTTGTCCTTCAGTTAGCTTCCAATATTAAATTAAAACTTGAAGTAAGAAAATAAATTTCCTATATGAATTTAAAAATTAGGGTTATCGATTCAAATGCATATATTTTTGAAATTAAATTGACTTAGCCTGTAATTCTGCTATTGAAGGTTGTCTATATAAATGTGTTTTTTTTAACCAGTAAGTCGTTATTTCATTGTTACCGCAATTCGCTAGCAGCATAATATTGTATGTCAAAAGCTGAACATGTTAGAAAAATAACGAATGCTTCGAATAGAGCCAGTATTTTTACGCAGCAATAAATATATCACCTTCTTGTATCACCCTGCTATTTTAGTCATGAATATTTTGATGTGTTGGAGTAATTTCTTAACAAGTAATCATCTTTTCTTTTATTATGCCAAAGACCAATGTATGTTGCTCAGTTGCATTCGGAGCCAATATTTCTGTACCTTTTCCTTGCAATAAAAATTAATGATTTCCAAACCTCGAGATTAAAATTTTCTAAAATTGTTTCTGAAATACTGCACGAAGCCCTACATTTATCATAGTACTAATACGAGTTGGAAAAATCAGTGATTCTCCATCGCTGGCACTCACTATGAGACATAATTCAAGACCTCCTAGCAGCCAACAAAGCTCGATTTATTGCCAAGTCTTCCACAAATGGAGTGCGATTGATGCGGCGGATGGCAGCCAGATTCAGCAGCTATAAGTAACGCATGTGTATGAGAGTGCATGGACGATATTTTTTACTGTAAAAACGTGTTTCAGTCTCACGGCATATCGATATTTGGGTGAAGTTTTTTTTCGATACAATATGGTAGTGAATTATTGTACTGTGAGAGAGCGTAAATAAAATGAGTTTTTTAATTATATTTTTGTCTGCCTCCTTCCTAAAAATAAAATGGAGTGCCATATCACAGAAGAAAATCATCTTATTCTATAATTTTCAAAATAAATATTCTGCCATGTCAAAATAAGTCATCTTTCTGGCAGGAAACTTGTTTTTGTGAGGTAAAAATGCTATGTTCGATCATTATTGTTGTGTAATTTCATTTCTTTCCTGCAAATTGCTTCCACGCATTTAAAAAAGAAATAATTTTACAGTTTGAAGCAATTTAAGTACGGGATTAAAACGTTTATTATTCAACTAAATTTTAATGCAAGAAACATCGTCAATTGAAATCAGGAAGCAAACCTCCTAGGTTTTTTTGCCACTTTTCTTGAGAAATTATTTCGTTACTTTTGCGAAAAAAAATGCGGTTTTTCTGAGCGGCCAACTCAGGTTGGCTATTAATATTCATGCCTGCGGCAGCTGCTCTTCCGGCAGATGTACCACTAACCAAAAAAATTGTTAATTCTATTTTGAAATGAACAATTTATTCACACTTCATAACAAGCTTTTAAGCCTGGTATTTGAGTCATCATAAACCGTCTTTTTTGATCGATTCTATTAACAGTATAAAATATAAAACAACTGAACAGAATCTTTCTGAAAGAGTTGAAGTTGCCGTCAAATCTGATCATTAAATTAGCATTTTCTTGCCGCTGCGTGTTGCTTCAATTATTCAATGTTCTTTTTCTCTAAGTTCCACTTATTATTATATCGAAATTTTCTCCAAAAATGGAGACAGTTTTGTTTGTTACCATTCAAATTCATCTTATAGATGCAATTTAGTATCACAAATGATATGCGTATGAAATGTTTCATTTCTCATAAGTGTGATTTAGATCCTCATTTTTCTTCATGAACTTATTCAGTCAATTTTCCTTTGATTGTATATCAGTATGTACTGTTCATAGATTTGTATTTTTCTACATTTAATCCCATTTTTTACATTCTTCGATTGCCTACCAATGAAAGTTGCGTCAAAATTCGTTTCATTGAATCAATTAATTATTCACTGCTAATATCTGCAAATTTCATTTAGTTCTATGTATCCTTAACTACTAAGACTTTTGGCAACCACACTCCATTATAAATAAGTATTCAATTATTCTATCTGACAAAAAAATTTCCCTGAAATCAACATGACCATTTCCCTGAAATCAACATGTCCAGTTTAATTCCTAAATTGTCATCATGTACAAATTTCGTGGCTGTTTAGATTGTTTGATTTCGTTCTAATATATTATTCAGAAAATGGTCATCTCATTATGTTAGGAATTGCATAATTTATAAACATAGCCCTGAACTGAGTTGCCAGATGGCAAAAATCTATCAAATTTTCAACTTACTTTTAATAAAATACATTTACTTTCTTCTTTCAGTCAATAAAACTCAAGGAGAAACGGACATGTGTGAGAATCAAATTAATTGTAGATGATCATCTCAACGTTATTGCATTATCCGCTGCCGGGTTCATACATTATGCAATATGAAAACTGTCTGCCATACAATATCGACCGGAAAATGTTGAGATGTCTATAGCAACTATATTATGTACCCATTGAAGCCTGCTAGACACGAATGACACAAATCAAAGTTAATTGGTTCGAGGTGTTGGAAGAAATAAGGGATCCATGCTCGTATCAGTTTATGTTGATATAAACGTGCCTTATGCAAATAAAAATATTTCGTTTTGAATAATTTCTGTATCATCGAATGCAAACTACAATTTATTCGTAATCGCTCTTATAAAACTTTACTTAAAATTAATGTGATTTTTTACTGGGTTAAATAGAATAATAGCGCAAGATACAAAAAAATCTTCCTCCACTGCATTACTCGTTTAGGTATTTTTTAAATCGAATCTTATTCTCGTTAGATTTAGAAACATTAAAAAATTTTTTGGATGAAAATTCCATAATTTAATCACACACAACATTTAAACCTGAATAATATTATTTGCTAATATAATTCATGTATTAATGTTATTCGCTTTTTAATTCTTTAAATGTTTACCAACCTCGTGCAACTTTAGCAACAGGATTGTTTTACCAGTAATGATAGACTTAAACTAAAATTATAATAAAATTTTTTCAACTCCAATTCATCAATTATGTGCATGATACACGACAAATCTCTGAATAATTTAGCAATTTCCAATATATTCTCAAATTTCTATAAAAAAATATCTTAGCTTTGGGTCCATTATTTTTCTTACAATAATTATTGCATATTTAGTCTTAGCGCCAATTATGCTCTGAAAATTTCTTATTTTAATAGTTTGCAAACAAATACTTGTATAGAGTGCTAAAACGCCGTATTTCAATATGAAGCTCCAGTACCTATAGGCCTTTGACTTGAACGGTAAAATTTGCTTAATATTCGTTCAGTAAAATTAAAATTTCCCACGCGTGGTGCTAGAGATTTTTCTTAATTAGAAAATTCCTGGGCGGCATATGCCAGCAATTTTCTAAGTGCTCTCCTTAAGAGACGGCGATGCCCTGATGCCAGACGTCGCTCATATGCATGCCCAGTAACACAGTGAGCAACGCTTCTGTTCTCAGCGAGTCTGAAATTGCAAGCAGTGAAAAGGACTGATGCCTTAATCTTTGGAATATTCAAATTACGATTCATAAACACATTCTAATTTTATTTTTTTCTTGTTGACGGTAGTCAGTACGGAAAAATATTTGAATTATCTTACAACCCGAATATCTCGACCGTAAAATCGTTGGTGGACTCATCACTGATTTTGTTCATCACTGATTTTGCAATTAAAACTAAAATATCAATAGCAAACAAAATACGAGCATTGCAGTTGAATAATGACAAATGCATCTGCGTACGTCGGGATGACGTCTCGCAATCTTTATTCTAGGGTCGCAGAACATAGAGGCATGAGTTGTAGAATTAGTAACTTACTGTCGCGCCCACCTCATTCGGCTGTGCGGGTTCACGCCGAGCAGTGCGATGTTCCAGTTTCTGACAGTGACTTCAAAGTTTTAGCTTCCAGTTCCGGTGTTTCTGATTTGCGCATTTAGAATCTTTGTATATTTTTAAACAGAGGCTTAGTTTGAATTTAGCATTTAGCTCTTACCCGCTTGAAATTGTAAATAGGTAGGTTTTACAGCTTAGGTTTTTTGTTGTAATCTTGACTGTACTAATTACTGATTTATCTGTGTTCTAGAATTTTCGAACTGACGATGGAGCTGGACTCCGAAACGTTTTCTGTAAAGATATTATGAATTTTTGTGGAGTTTTCTTTGCTTTTAAGTTTTTATTAATGACAAACTTTTGTTTTTCAGCCCTCTGGTATATGTTTAAATCATTTCCCGAATGAAAGAGAGACGCCCATACATCAACATACTTCTCAAATATACTTCAACTTCAATAATTTGGAAAATTAATGGAAATAATAATGCAATAATCTGTAACAAAACTTCGAAAAAAAAGTTAGACTTAGAGACTCATGATCGAACCATGAAATCGTCACTATCAAATACTATAGAAATATCAAATAAAATATTACCTATTCTACATACAATTAAATAATTCCCGCTACTTCCCGGATTCGCTGAATTATAGAGCACCCTCTCGTAACACGATTTTGAAGTGGCTGCTAATTGTTTATCAAAACCAGCTTAGGTTTCATTAATTGAACATTGTTACCTTATTTGCATTGGCAAACGAGTTGTCATGCATAACATGATTCATGAGATATTCTATACTAGGGCTGGCGGTCAATCGCAATCAAAGTACCTGCAAAAAACGTGCATAACTTTTGTTGTCGCCCACGGTGGACCTATCGCTCCTGAATATATAATACTGCGATGCCCAGCAGCCATGAACATCAACAATTTTCGCGTGATACGGAAAAAAAATTCAATAAAATCTCCTACAACACTGTAGAAATCCAATGATAAACAATGCATCTCTCCCAGGCAAAATAAACCAATGGTTTTAGCTTCCAACTTAAAAGAATTTTAAAGATCTGCTAACTAATATAATACAGGACGAGATCGTCTCCAGTATGAATACGTCATAACTGGCCGGATGCTGATGTCCGGAAATTAAGGCTCTTAATGCTGGAACGCCAGGTCTGGAACTATGCACGTTGCGATCTGTTCGAAACTCAGACACCTGGTGCATTATAGACTTTATTTAAGCCTTTACTCATAAGAGCTATTTCACATCGGAGCACCGGATCTTTCAGAAAAAAAATATGACTCAGTACTCACTGTAGTGGACGGACGTGAAGTCACGGACGGACGGACAGACAGACAGACGGACAGACTTACATGGCAAGCACAATAGGGCATTTTTTCCATAAATGAGAGAAAGTGCGCTAAAAAGACTGGACCATTTGTCCGAACAGTCACGCACTTTCCTAAACACAGCGCAAGCAGAGATCGAATATAGCATTGATAATTTCACCGGTACAATCAGGGACAGGATGACACACACTTAGGCAAAAAGTGAATGGTTATTTTGAAATTATCTAAATAATTTATCTGAGTGTGGAAAACAGCAGTTTTTAATTAAAAAAGAATTACACGTGTGCACCTGACAAGAATTAAGTAAGGGTCTTCGATGGTTCAGGTTGGTCTGGAGAAGCATAATTGAGTGGTTTATCAAATGGAGTTGCCACTTCAGGCAATACAGGAGGGATAACTCGGAAAAATCGAAATAATTGGAGGAAACAGATGGGGTTCATGAGTGCGTCGTTTTGGTTTTTTCAATGAACATTTTATCAGTGCAATTTTTTCAGCGAGCAACCATAACTCAATTACAGCCTGTAAGATAGAAATTAATGTCTCGAATTTTCTTGTAAACTAGTTCTTTTACGCTCGATGTTTTTTTTTCAATGATCCAATAGTATTTAGAGTTTGGAATAATTATAAACTTTTATAAAGGACTGAATAACGGTTGTTAAGTGCAGCGGAATTTGAATTGAAAACGGTTAATTCATGTTAATTATAAATCGAGGGTTAACATTTTTCAGAATCTTTGATGCAAGAGATGAAATAGTTTCGATTTAGTTATTTTTAAAGGTCAATCATAGATTCAAAATTGTCAACTCGAAAATTTAGAATAATTTCAGAAAAAAGCTCTGTTTTCTAAATTGGTTCACTAACGCGCGTCGTGAATGTTTTTTTTTTACTGAGAATTGTGAAATATCCTATAACCTTAATTTTGCTCCTCATGGCCTATAACAAAACAACATTAAATATTTTTTAGAAGAAAAGAACATAAGAATTCTAAAACTAATGACGTTTTTAGTTTAGTTAGCATTTTAGCTCATTCCATAGATTGAAATTATTGTCATAAGCCACGGACGGTCGGCAATGACAATCAGGTTGAAATTAATGAAGTCTGAGATGAAAGAAATTTGGATGTACAATCTGCATTTCGATGCAACCGACTGACGTCTTTTATTACAATTATTTCATTAAGGAATATATGAATGGTGATATTATAATACGAAAACCACGGCTTAGCAGTCAGCATGCAAAGTGAGTGCCAAGTTTTCAGAAGGCTTAGGAATTATAACTTTTTAGGAACTTCGCAAATAATTACGTTTAATATTCAGAAAAAAATTTTGAATTCAGTGGAATAAAATGTACGAGAAAATTGTGAGAATCTTTTGCGCGTGTTCAGTCTCAAGGTATTTACTGAAGTACTTTATCATGCTTCATCATTTCCGGTAGGTAGGTTAAGTTTACTGAGTTTTAATAAATGTCAAACTTTTTCTATGACAGTTGAAGGAAATTTCTTTTACGTTGAACTGAATTCTTTCAAACAAATTGAGCATGAAACTGAAAAACTACATGAAACAGGCTCGAAGGAGGTAATTGCATTGTAGGAGCTTCTAATAAGATTTCCCAAAAATTATACTAGGATCGGTCGACTTTTATCAGACCAATTCAGATATTGAAAAATAGCCTATACGGTCAGAAGCTCAAAGGAAAGTTCATAATCTGTTTATGAACAGTGAACTCTTCCTATTCGGAAGGCCTTAAAAAACTCCCCGACAATCACAAACTGTTGCTGGGCCGCCTGCATGAAACGCCTTACTATTGATCATTCTTCTGCCTTGCTATTAATCATTAGCCTTTGCTCACGGAAGAACCCTTATTTATTTTTTAGTGTGGATCTAGAGTTTTTGTCCAACAATGTTTGTAGTTCTTATTCTCTTGCAATATTGAAGCGATATATTTTTAGATATTTATCATGCTATTTATGTTTATTCTTCTGGTTAGACATATATTTTACTTTTCTTTCTGAATTTCAGGACTCCATAATATTTTCATTTAAATCAAGGCGAATTTTCAATACTTCTATTTGCTTATATATTTTTACTGTAATTTTGAGATATTTACTGCAATGTCGAGATGGTTACTATAATATTGTAGTGATTACTATAATAATATAGTGGTTACTGTAATATTGAGATAGTTATTGCACTATTGACATTGTTACCGTAATATTGAGATTGTGAGGGGTACTGCAATATTGAGATTTTTACAGTAATATTGAGATGTTTACGGTAATATTAAGATTGTTACTCTAACATTGAAATGTTTACGGTAATATTGAGATTGTTACTGTAATATTGAGATTGTTACTCTAACATTGAGATGTTTGCTGTAATATTGAGATTGTTACTGTAATATTGAGATGTTTCCTGTAATATTGAGATTGTTACTGTAATATTGAGATGGTTACTGTAACATTGAGATGTTTACTGTAATATTGAGATTGTTACTGTAATATTGAGATGGTTACTGTAATATTGAGATCGCTACTGTAATATTGAGATTGTTACTCTAACATTGAGATGCTTACTGTAATATTAAGATAATTACTGTAATATTGAATTGAGGTTTATGTATTGAATTGAGGTTAATATTAAATTGAGGTTAAGGATTCTGTTATTGAGGTTTATGTAGGAGACGTAGTAGACAGTTGTGAGTGTTGTTGACGGATGCAACCGATGGAACAACGATGTCCTATCGATAATGAAGGCCAATAATTATCGCTGGAGGAAGAATTTTGTTAGAAGTTAGGAGATTGGATATCGGAGAGTTACAGGAGTGTAGTATGTCGGTCAGACATGCAATCGATGAACCGCTGACGAAATTCATTTCGATGTTACAACGTCATCCTGCAATCGGTACTTTATTGAAATTTTTTTACTTTGATCTTTATTGCGTTTTGTCGTCATGAATGCGTGGGATTAACAGAAGTACATAAGTTTTCGTTGTAGTGATACTAATGCCTCTAATTAAATTTTACATCGATTAGACTTTTAAAATTATATTTGACATATACACAAGTAAATTCTATTTCTCTCCAACCTTTGAATTTGGGAATTTACGTAAATTTATGCATATTAGAAGCATATCATTAAGTAAAATCACGATTTCTATCAAGCTAAGTGAATATTCATGCACCCTTCTCCCAAGGCTGGACGATCACGCTTCTAAAACAGCAGACTTAAACATGATGCAATCTTCAAAAAAATTATATAAAATGTGTCACCTAACGTGAACCCTGCGACTATAATTTTTTAATATATTTGAGAGTTCAATTTTGCCCAAGTGATATCTGAAGAAGTAATCAACTTTATTTAACCCAGCACTCTCTCTGCGCTGTCGCAGTACCAAAGTTTGATGTATTGCCTGGTTCTGAAGACAATTTTCCCATAAGGCCTAAATTATGCATATAGTACATGAATAGTTGGCGTCAAATACTAATGGTCGTCATGTATCACGCACATATCTTGCTTAAGGGAGGCAATCTTGCAATGCACGACATCAAAGAAACAGCGCCGGCACTACAGGCTGATGCCGCGACCATACGTATTCCTTAATCGATTACGATGATTGCGGCCTAAAACGCGACTTCAGTTGCAGCCGTCAGTAGCGATGGACCTCAGATTGAACTTATGTGATTCAAAGTATTCCGTCTCAAGCTTTTAGGACCTATAACTGTCTGTTAATACTAACTGTTAATAATAACTGTACCTATAATGGTACTGAAACTGTCTAAAAATATGTATTTAATTCTATAATTTGTGTCCGTGGTATTCAAGTTAGAACAATTTAAATTATTTCAAGTATTCTCTTCAATACATAATATTCATCCAAAACACCCGTATCGGGAAATTTTCCAAAGCAAATTCATCACTTTAACCGAAAATATAGTGAATTGTATGCGATTTTAGCAATCCAATGATAACAATTGGTTGATGCCAAAGTTTTCCAATGAATACGGCAATTGACTTTAAAACGGGATTTGATTTCAACTCAACAAATGGATTGTAGTTATTGCAAAAAGTTTCAGCTACGATACAGTTTAAATCTAATCATTGTGCTAATTCTATATTAGTGCGAAAATGGAATTGATTTTTTTACTTAAAATTTTGAATTGATGCTCGACCGAAATAATATATTCATATCTATGCGCATCTAATGCCATAGCCATTTGTTGTTTCTCGTCAATAATTCTTTTTCGGTTGAGGATTCCTGTCCCTTCCAGTGAATTGTTAAATGTCGCAGACTGTTTGTATATACTGCATAACTTTGTGGATCGATTGATTCATGCATCTAAACATTATATTTTTATTAAATTATTTCAAATTCATTTCGAGAATGTTGGTTTATCGACGATAACTGATCGCTCACCTGCTCACGGCAGTAAATCCAAAATCGGAGAAACGCGACAAAAGATTTTATTTCTCCTTGTAAAGAGTCCCGAATAAAACCCTCACAAACCGAATATTTTTTCGCACTTTACACGCCCGAACATTTATTCACGCTTGTTGGCGGAAATATCGTATCAGTCCGGATCATATTCTGCAGAAGAAGTTCAGGCTGATTCCTCGATGCCAGTTTTAGGAGCGACTTCTTTCTATTCTACACAAGCCGTCAGCGGCTCAGGCCCTCTCGGAATTGCGACTTGTTGTGACCAAAAAGTTGGAGACTTTAAGTGGCCGATGTCAGTCCAATTGACTGACATGTACAGCACGTTGACTGAGCTCGTGGATGTCGCATGGCAGTCCAATTGACTGCCATGTACAGCACGTTGGCTGAGCTCGTGGATGTCGCCCGTCAGTCCAATTGACTGACATGTACAGCACGTTGACTGAGCTCGTGGATGTCGCCCGTCAGTTCAATTGACTGCCATGTGCAGCACGTTGGCTGAGCTCGTGGATGTCGCCCGTCAGTTCAANCTCTGTCTCTTATACACATCTAGATGTGTATAAGAGACAGGGCATGTGCAGCACGTTGGCTGAGCTCGTGGATAATAAGGATTTATTTCAAATTAAAACGTTGACACAAGGATTTCATGTCACGTATGTAGAATGAAAATTGTATTATTTGAAGTTTGATGATATCATAATTTATTATTTTATGAAGCATTGGCCAACAGAGTTGTTAGAAGCTTAAAAGGAAGAAGAAGGTGCGGGGAATATTGTCGGGCAAGGTGGAAGGCGTAAATTCAGCTAAATATTGTCTCATACTTCATGCTGTTTAGTGTCAGCTCGAGTCACGTACGGAAGTATTTGCACGGAAAAATGAAACAACAATTTACGAGGTCGGTTTTTAATGTCGCTTGGAAGGATAAGGGAATATATTCAATGTCTGATATAACTTCAATACCCTAGAGGTAAGCACTGATATTCATTACAAAATTAGCGCTTAATAATATGTACACAGTGCCTTGGATTAAGGCAGAGAAATCAATCAGTTTAAAACTATCTGATCTCAATTTAGATATAAAATTGCAATTTCAGTTAGATTTGTCATAAAACATGATTATAAATTAATAATTATTACACTAATTTAAATAACGTCAATACATAAATAATTTAAATTAATTAATTTTTAGCTTTATGTAATTGTTCTAATGTGTTCGATGCTTTATTTTTTCTTTTTGAGAAATCGTTAGGGGAAATTTATGAATTGATATTATTTGGCTTTGATTTGTAAAATCTATTTAAATATGGTCATAAAATTCATACTATATCCATTTTTGAAACGCATGGAGATTTTTCTAAAAACACAAGGAACAAAATGAGATTTGATATTCGAATTTGATAGTTCAAGACTGAGTGAATAAACTCACTGAGACTGAACCAAGATAAGAAAACGCTCTCACAAAGAATTAATACTTTAATGTTACACAAAACGTAATCTTTTCTACATCAGAAACGTTGCACGAAACAAACATATTGTTTTTTTTGGGACAGAAAAAAAATATTTATATCGACGCTTTAACTTTTTTCATATCACTTGATACCGAATATAAAATAAAATTCTCGAGGAAGGAATGATTTAAAGGAAATAGAGCCCTTACTGATACTCTAATGATAGATTACTGGATATGTGTCTTTGCTTTGTACGAAATGAATTCTCATCCTTACTGTGTGGCACGTCTTTGAACCGGAAGACCTTGTAATCATTCCCTTCAGGAGGGATATTTAATTCCATTGATATCAATCATGCCGAAGTTCAAAAATTTTTTAAAATTTTCCTGATACATGACAAGGCGATCATTTTTGCCAATCATCGGACCAAATATAATCAACATTTACTGATGAATTACGCAGTTATGTAAATATTTAGCTGCTACAATGAGCAAATTCAGGCCCAGTATATCTTTTTTTAATTGAAATTAGCAACTTTTATCATATTAGGAAAAATATTGAAGTGCAAGAATTTTGAGGGAATTTCGAATCAGAGACTCAAAATTAACTTCAAACTCTTTTCTTCAACCTGGATAACATAAGAGCAGTTGAATAGAGTTATTTTTAGTACTTGATATATCATGTTTTTCAGTTTAAAAGTCATTTGCGTTTCTCAGCAAAATGACCTATCAATTTCCTTTTCAGCTTTCATTACCCCAATATAATTATTTCTTCCTAGCTGTGCACAACGAAGGGTCCTGGAATAACAAATAATAGTTCTTTGTGGTAAAACTGATCAACATTTCTGCGATTGTCGTACTATTTTAATGTCGCGTGAGCTTGACGGATTTAATTAACCTACAGAATAATAGAGAGTCTCTAAAGTTGAAAATAGTCATGAATGTAGACCTGTCCTCACATTGATAACTTCAGGTATCGAGCACGAAATTTATACTGTTTCTTCGATCGCTTAACACTTCTCTCATTCGGGCAAAATTTCCCGTATCTATAACTTTCATATCACAAGCGGCGATACCATCTTACCGCATCACTTTACTAGCAATTTACATCTTCATTAATATATCTGTAATGTCAGTATCGACGATAAGATACAACAATTCATTAGAAAGAATGAAACGCTGGCTTGCCTATGCAAAATTAATATTTTATTTTCATCTGCATAAACTATTCGAAAAGTCTTTCTATAAAAGAACGAGAGAAGCTGACACAATTCTAGTTTCTGATTGACTTTAAACAGGTAAGATGACGGTAATGAAAAGAAATATTTCCTTGCATCAACAACGACCTCGAATTTACTTTCAATGTTTTAACTGTAAATTCATTGAGGTTGCCATCGGTAATAAACATGATAAAACAAATTAAAACCTGTCATTTATTTAAATGAGAGTTACGACGGTCAATACGTAAAAACTAAAACAAATTAAACGAAACTCTCATTGTGTCTCCGTGTGCAGTTAATTTTCAAGGTGTAATACTGATGAGATGTCGCGCTGCCTATCGAACCTGGTGATCCAATTCTGTCCACGAGGGCCGTTAAAGGCTGACCTCTAAGACCTCGTCTTGATAAAGAATTCCCACTTGAATTTTTTTCATTGCCGTCTTCACCTCGAAGAACAGGGGAATCCAAAGGAGAAGTTAAAGGTGGAGTGCAAGCTGGAGCAGCAACGTCAGGGATGCTGCCACACCGATCTTTCGAACGAGTGGGTAACGTTTGATAACAGGTGAGATTAGGGGGTCTCTCTGCTGGAGATTTGGCTGACGGTAAAGATGGATTCGATGGAGTATCAAAGCCTGTGGAGGTTTCGACCGGCATGTAGGTCTTAAGTGAAGTTGTGCCAATAGCTGGAGGTGTCTGAAGAAAATAATGAAAAATATCAACAATGACTGAGGTATAAATAATGCGATAGTATTGACCAAATAAATGAATTATATATAATTCATTTAATAATGGCCAAACAATAATCGATAAGAACAATTAACTGTTGGGTATATTATTTTGTTGGTACATAGTTAGTTCCTCTTAAGTCAGCTCTTTCACTTTTAACTGACTTTCGCGGTTACAATTTATTAATTATATATAAATAAGGACTCACCTCAGGTGTGAGTGGTCTGGAACGGTAAGTTGCTGGACAAGAAGTCTTTATTTCTCCCATCCCATCGTCTTCCTCCAGAGAACCGTTCGATGAACCAGAGAGTGGAGCTGTTAAGTCGATATAAGTTTTTTCAGCCAAAATTACGCAAATTTTTATATCTATGTAACACTTGAAAGAAATTCCACGAGTGCTCAAGGAATGTTCTCGGTGACTGAGATATAAGATTTAAAACACAATTCTTCAGATCTAGAACAGCGGAAAAAATTGAAAAAATGTATAATTACACCAGAATAGTTCATGTGTGGTACTACTGGACGAAAAATAAACATCAACACCACAGTAACGTAGACTATTATTTTAGCTAATGAAATATTATTGCATGATTTCCAGAACACACTAGTCGGAACCCGCTGCCACGCATAGATAGATTAATGCATTACTGTTATTTTCGCTAATAAAATATTGCTGTATGATTTCCAGAACACACCAGCCGGAACCCGCTGCCACGCGTAGATAGATTAATGCATTACTGTTATTTTCGCTAATAAAATATTATTGCATGATTTCCAAAACACACTAGTCGGAACCCGCTGCCACGCATAGATAGATTAATGCATTACTGTTATTTTCGCTAATAAAATATTGCTGTATGATTTCCAAAACACACTAGTCGGAACCCGCTGCCACGCGTAGATAGATTAATGCATTACTATTATTTTCGCTAATAAAATATTGCTGTATGATTTCCAAAACACACCAGCCGGAACCCGCTGCCACGCGTAGATAGATGTATACATTATACGGACGGATGCTCACCATGTTCTCCCGGAGGCTGAAGTTCGGCGCGAGTGCGTCTTTTCTTGCGCCTAACTTTGGTAAAAATAAGAAGCAAGATGGCTACACTCAAAACTCCCGCCAGGACTCCGGCGAACACTGGCACCAGCAGGGAGTTGCTTGGCCCCGGACTCAGGGAATCTGAACCAGAGAAAAGGCAGTATTTGGTATGACTTCTATTTCTTGTAGCATTATTTTTAGGTATCGTAAGAAAAAATATAACTCAGTACTCACTGCAGTGAGTGACAGAAAGCGCATTTTCTCGTAGACGAAAACGTGAAGTCACGGACAGACGGACGGACAGACGGACAGACATACGGTCAGACGGACAGACAGACGGACATGACGAGCACAATAACGCCTTTTTTCCATAAATGAGAAAATGCGCTAAAAAAACAAGCAAATGTACGTAACCTAAGCTTTGTTATGTAATGATACAATGTTTGATTGAAATAGAATGACTTGAGCTCGAGAATATTTCAATCGAGACAATAGTAGCAATAACATAAAATTATGACCAGATGAAAAAAAGGCTTGAAGACGACATCTTCAACGAAATATTTTCTGAAAGTAAGTCATGGGAATTATGTAACTACATTGTCTTGAATGGAAAAATTCTCAGTAAAAAATAGGTGTTAACAGGCAGGAGTGTCATGCTATCCTTCGTGGCAAGTCACAGGCAGGAGTGTTTGGTCTTTAGAACAATGTAAATAGCATGAAGATCATTTATATGCTCGTGAAATAGTGAAATCTTACCAGCAGGTCTAAATATTCGTTATGTATTTTGAAGATAAAAAGAAAACAGAACTTTTGTGTGATAGAAATGAGAAAACTCTTCGAATTCAAAGAATAATTTTAATCATGACAGACGTGTGTTCTAAAGTAAACCTTTTAAAATACCTGGAAGAGTATAAGTCATATTACTAAAATATAATATAGTTTAAATGGCTTTAAAATGTTAACGACAGCAATGAAAAAGAGTTAAAAAGGTTACTGAAATATTTCCCGATGACTTAAATTTTCAAATAATTTAAACATTTTAATGGCGCTAAATTAATTAACGAATTCACTAAAATAAATAATGCAGCAAAGTGTACTGATCCCTATTTGAAAATTTGAAGGCTATACAAAATAAATCAATGTCTCTTGTACCATATAAAACTTACGAATTTTATTTTCAGCCACTTTGAGTGCAAATCCTTGCAGTATAACTGGACTGGAAGTACCCTTGGCATTCACAGCCACAACTTCGATCAGATAATCTCGGCCCGGAGCTAAGCTCGTCACGAGCACTTCTGGTGAGGCCGATGTTACGTTCGCTACAAGATTCCCAGAAAGTTCGTCCAAAACCTGAGGTAAACAACGTACACCAAAAACAATTAGTGACAAAAGTAAATCGCTTCAGAAACTGTTATTGATAAATGTTATAGTTCACCATAATCTTTTAGAGACTCGTGTTACAGGTCCTATAAGGAACAGTGAGTGCCACATCTTAAAGGACACCCCATAAAATGCTATTAATTAATGCATGTTATTGGAGAGTTGCAAGTGTTACATATATGCCGCCCCAGGTAATTGTGAGCTATACATTTATGGGTATACCTAGAAACTTCATAAATAGATGCGTGAATCTGGCAGCCCAATTGCAGAAAATTCATTAAAACAAAATTCTTTACATGGAGTACGAGGTGTTCGGGATGAATACGAAAAGACTATTTAGCAAATTTCCCACTATATTTGCATAAAACTTGTATCAAATAAGAAACCGTCACCCCGATCTGAACTCTCTCGGAAAATTTCCCACTATATTTGCATATACCAATTTAAGAAACAGATAAAAATTGTAGAAGAAAACTTTTCCTCAAATTTCTCAATGCCATGTTATTCTCGCCCTAGACTTTCCCTCTACATGTTCATCTCCAGGCAATATCCTGATGCGTTAAATAAGTATCGCGGATAGGCACTCGAACAGCCAACATATTCTCGGAGTCAGGCTTCAGTGACAAGCTCATACAAACTTCTATAAATTACTATAAGATAGAATCACTTTAACGTCTAGTTAAGCTGAATTTAGTTATTAAACTCTATGTAAATTAAACTCTACACGTGTCGCAGTATCTGCAATTGACTCGATGAATCTCTGATGCAAACTTCGTTAGGAGTAGCTAGCAAAAGGGGTGTATCGTCACACTTTCCATAAACAGCTTAAATCATAGGTTACCCCCAACCATTTACCCCAAATCTTACCCAACAAATTTAATTTTATTGTGTAAATGATCGGTACCCTGTTTATGCAGATTCGGGGGTAAATGTTCGTAATAATATTGAAAGTAATTAGTTAATTTTGTTGGGTAAGATTTGGGGTAAATGGTTGGGGGTAACCTATGATTTAAGCTGTTTATGGAAAGTGTGACGATACACCCCTTTTGCTAGCTACTGTTAGGCACGAACATTTGTTCCAAGTAATTCAAGATTCAATACAATGAGGAAGTTCAAGTATTTCTATTAGGTACGGAAACGATCGTGCAAATTTCGCATATTGTAATTTCTATATTCACCTCGAAAAATGAAGAATTTATTTGTAAACGAAAGAAATCTTTTCTTGGTGCATTCTTCATCAGCGACAGGAAATTGAGACTAGCAAAAAGAAAAAAAATATTAGAGAGATGGTATTTAATCAAACTTATTTATTGAGATTACGTACCTACGTGGGATAATGTCATTTATTATAAAGACTTCATTTGCCATTAGAACGAAGATTGTACCTACAATTAATCTAAAGTCACAATTAGAGCTTTATCAAGGCTGGAAATCTCACCACCCTAAGCGAAGTTTTAATGGACGGAAACTATATTTTGCCACTCGCTTAAATGGTCTTCAAATGCAAAACATTTTGAGTGCCGTGATGGTACCTGCATTTATGAATTTATTTGCTTTGCTCTGCCTAAAAAAAGCATTTTATGATGTGCTTCGGCCCTTCTTGCGCCATTTTGGTAAATCTCAGCGTTGCTCTAGTAAATTATTTACAATTTGGTATATTATGGGTCGATATGGCACTTAATGCATTGTTTTGGTACTTTATGTATCTTCTTGGTACTTCATGCGTCGCTCTGGTACTTTATACACCTCGTTAGTACTTTATCCACCTACTAATTGCTACTTGATGTGTCGCTTTGGTACTTTATGAGTCAGTTTGGCACATTATGCGTCTCTTTAGTACATTGTAAAGCTCATTTATTACATAGAAAGACATTAAATTACATCATTCAGTTCTTCGAGCACTGGTTAAAAATAGAGCCTCTGACTATACCTTGACGTTGAACGTCTGCCTGAGTCCTCCGTTGTGGCCTGGCACGCAACTGACAGCCAGGGACGTGGCGCTTTGGTTCACCAGCGAACACGACACCAATTCTCCGGGCGGACCTTTTGTGTGGGAATATTGAGGACAACTGATATTGGACTGATATCTCGTGATTATTCGAACTTGGGCTCTCAAACAACTGATATTGGATTGATATCTCGTGATTATTCAAAATGGGTCTTTGAAATAACTGGTATTGGACAGATATCGAATGATTATTCGAACTTGTGCTCTCAAACAACTGATATTGGACTGAAATCTCGTGATTATTCAAAACGGGTCTTTGAAACAACTGATATTGGACTGATATCGCGGGATTATTCGAACTTGGGCTCTCAAACAACTGATATTGGACTGCCATCTCGTGATTATTCAAAACGGGTCTTTGAAACAACAGATATTGGACTGATATCTCGTTATTATTCAAAGCGGGTTTTGAAACAACTGATAATGGACTGATATTTCGTGATTATTCAAAACAGGTCTTTGAAACAATTGATATTAAACTGATATCTCGTGATTATTTGAACTTGTGCTCTCAAACAACTGATATTGGACAGATATCTCGTGGTTATTCGAACCGGGTCTTTGAAACAACTGATATTGGACTGATAGTTCGTGATTATTCAAACTTGGGCTCTCAGACAACCAACATTAAACTGATATCTCAGGATTATTTAAGCCGGGACTTTGAAACATCTTATATTGGACTGATATCTCACGATTATTCAAGCCGTAGTATAAGAAACGATTAAATTTCGTTCTTACGAAGAATATTTAAAGAATGAATTAAAAACAATTGCAAATATTCATAGATGATTCTTTTGTTGATGGAATTATCAAGGTAACTGAACACCTGGTTGTGACAAATTTTAAAAACAGCACTGCTCTAAAATCTATTATTGTTCAAATGTAAATAATATGAATATGGACATAATGGAATAATGGAACCTCATCTAAACGTACGCGAGCTCAAACCCCAATGCATAACTCTACCTCAAAACTTAAATAAATTCAATATATAAAAAATATTTTACAGGCGTATTCATATGCGGTTGTTGTCAACCCAACAAGCTGCTTTGTGACTATCTAAGCGGATTGGTAAGAGATTGCGCTTCGCTGCATTTGAGTTCTGTCATTTTACGCGTCAGAAAGGCAGTTTCTATCATTGTAAGCGAACTCGATAGAAAAATGTTGGCAATGGAATTTTTCCGCTTTATGAAAAAAATTTCTTTTATTAATTTTTTTATATGAATTTTTCAAACCTTTTACAGTACGAGAGATATGAGACGTTTTGCTAATTTCAAAAGCTTCTCTTAATCTGTCATCGAGTTTCATTTACAACCGATAACAAAAATTTCATTTACACGGCTTTTCAATTAACAAACACTAAAATATCAAAAAATTCGTTGATTATGAAGGAGAGGATATATACCATTTGTCCGGAGCATAGCTTTTTTTTAATCAACAATGTTAATAATGGAAAAGTGATTTAACTTTTGTTGTGTCTTAGATTTTACAGCTGGATTTTCTTTTATTTGTGGATTCGGAATTAATTTAAAAAAAATTTGTGGTTCAAAGTCAGCTTGTTAGTTTGATTTGAATACATTTCGATGAAAAAGTATGTTCCGTTATTTATCAGTTAGCTACAAAGTGCATTTCAATATATCATATTATTGCCTGCATTAATGGTTTATCACTATTGATCATACGATTCAAAGTCAAATCTATCACGTGAGTAACATCTTTGTTAGGTATACACATTTAGTTGTAAAAAAATATCTTTTGGAAATACCCATAGTTCAGCGCCATATTCGACTTTGAGCTCCAGTAGCTTCTTTCTATACAATTTTTCGTAAGGCAAGGTTAGAAAGGGGCCAAAGGGCAAGGTTGGAAAGGGCTTATAAACCTGCCTCTATGGTGAAGACCTGTTATTGAGCGGAGAAGTGAAGCAAAAATTGAATTTGAGTGGCATGTTATGGCAGTGGAAGAGGCCTGACACTCCATTGATGCCTCGACGATGTCTCATCGATGCTCCATCGACATCATCCACCGATAATCATTTATGAGCTACGGATCTCTTCCCATATACTTCATTGTGAAAAATTGAATTCAATACGTTCCTGAGTGAACTGTTTCTCATAATTTCAATCATCATTGTCAAATATTCCCGTTTATGCTAGGTCATCAGGCCACCGTGTTTCAGTATCAGCACCATTAGACTCTACGAGCCCTTACACGCGAGCATGAGGGCCTTTGAAGCCCTTCTTTTGATACGAAAACCCATTAATCTTACCTGCAGGCTTGACTATGAAGGTACAAGGCTCCCGTTGCCAACCAATCCTGTTTTGCGCCCAGCAAAACACTACACCAAAGGACTCGACAGGAGGCGGCATTTTGTCCTCTTCCTCTCCAAGGCTTTCTTTGTTGTCGCTCATCTCGTCTTCCATGTTTTGGTGAATTATTTGGTAGCTGTAAGGCTTGTAGCTAAGGTAACTCAGTGGACCGTCTTGTGTATAACGAACAGGATCCACGTCAATTAAGCCTTTTGTCGTGTTCACGGCCCAGCGGAACTTCATCTGCTGAAGCGCCACAAGAAAAAAACTGTGCAAGTATAAATATGCGTAAAATAAAACATGTATAAGGTATCGCACGGAATTTCGTGTTCAGGTGAAACATATATCTTTCTGCCAACTTTGCTGCAAGTTTTCACGTGTCATGTCATAGGATTAGACTAAAAAGTTTTTTTAGTTTAAAATATACATTTCAACAAAAAATACTAAATGCGTTCCTGATTCATTTCATTTTGTTGTAAACATTGATCCATTTTCTAAAATCAATAATATCAAAATTATTGGTTTACCGACTTATAAAATTTTCATTGATTTACTTTTGTGGACATGCAGTTTGGATTGAAAATATTGACGATGCTAAGCAATTAACTACTGAAATTGTTATGAGAAGAGAAAAATATTTTGAATTGTCACAAAATAACTTTTTGATTTTTGTTTGTTAATTTTGAGACACGAAGAACACAAAATTTATTTTATTATGACATTTAAGCTTACGCTTCGTACAATGCCTAAACTTCGTCATCCGGAATATTTTTATTGTACAGACTTACGTCTTTCGGTGAAGCATCGACGTCACACTTGAGATTGGCTTCTTCATCGGGCGACACTGACACTGTGTTGTTGTTCTTTTCTATACATTCAGGAGCATCTGTAGAATGAATATTGTGGTGCTGTTAATTGAAGAATTAAATAATAATAATTCGACGTCGCAATAATTCAGGCCAACGGTTATTGGCACCATTTATTTCTTATTCAAGAAGCCAATACCAACTATACGTGGTAACCTTGTCACGTGAAAATACTTTTGTGAGAGTCTCCTGTCATATACAAATCGATTATAAGTTCCAGCAATGAAAATTGTATACCATTTATTAAAAAGGTGAGAGTCCACTGTTATCTTCGACGTAGAAATTCGGGGCACCTTGACTCTCTGCAACGCTTGTAGTCCGAGTTACTATAGATCTAGGGAAATTTCCCTATACTGTAATATATGAGCCATCAGTCAAAATTAAGTTATTTGTGATAGAAGAATTTTCTCGAGACATATTACGAAAGTAGTGTAGTAATTTCTGTACCTTATATTCACTGTATCGTACTATCTTCATAGGCCGAAGTTTTTTATTATAATTATAACTTAGTATGACTAAAAAAATTATATACATCCACGTGTTAATTCGAAAATATCTTTGTTCGTGAAAATCAAATCATGAATAGTTACGCTAGCAATGAAATATACATCATGAATGTTTTTAATTATTATCGAATACTAAGCATTTTGGGACACTTAGTTCGATTTTTTTCATGGACAACAAAAGATATCAACTTTCAATGACTTGAATGCCGTTTAGGTTTTATTGTGTATTATCAATACTGTCTAACCCTCATTGACTTCATACAAAGTACACTTTCTTCTTAGATTCTGAAAGGTCTTGGACGTATGGAGATTAAATTTCTGTTTTTACTCACACTGCACACTGATACGCGTAAGCTCACTGAGCGCTGTGCTTAGTTATTTACTCACACTGCACACTGATATGCGTGAGTACACTGAGCGCTGTGCTTAGTTATTTACTCACACTGCANATACGCGTAGGTACACTGAGCGCTGTGCTGAGTTATTTACTCACACTGCACTCTGATACGCGTAGGCACACTGAGCGCTGTGCTGAGTTATTTACTCACACTGCACTCTGATACGCGTAGGCACACTGAGCGCTGTGCTGAGTTATTTACTCACACTGCACACTGATACGCGTAGGCACACTGAGCGCTGTGCTGATTTATTTACTCACACTGCACTCTGATACGCGTAGGTACACTGAGCGCTGTGCTGAGTTATTTACTCACACTGCACACTGATACGCGTGGGTACACTGAGCGCTGTACTGAGTTATTTACTCACACTGCACACTGATACGCGTAGGTACACTGAGCGCTGTGCCGAGATCGTTGGTGACTCGACACTGATAGTTGCCCTCAGCTCCCCTCATGAGGCCTTGGAAGACCAGGTTGTCACCGTGCAAGAAAAGTCTGCTCCCTGACCCTGAGCCCTCCACGATTTCTTTGCCCTGTGACAGAAGATGCTTTCGAGTTAGATTGCCATTGCGTCTGTATTGTGGAGACGGGAAATACGGGATTTAACGTCTCTAACGCTGCAACGAGGTGAAGAGCGAGTGTTTGATCCAAGTTTTGCGAATAGAAAGCTGGGTTGAGTTGATTTAAGCATGCAGTTGAAGTCTATGTTACTCAGTATATAAGGAGATGTGAACTCTAGCGTTTTAAATTTAGGATTTCGATTAAAAATGTTGAATTCAAAAATTTGTAATTTGAATTGCGACTTGAAGTTTTGATTTTCAATATAAATTGGCATATGTGACAGGAAAATGTGAAGAGCTTGATTATCGAAAACTTCTTGTTATTAGAGAAATTAATGATACTGCACAATATTATATGACCCATCTTTCCTTCGTATTTTCTGAATAAATGAGGACCTTATTAAATTATTTAAAATTCGTAATTTTTTGGAACATAAATCATTCGAAAAAAAACTGTCAGATTTATACACATTCAGAATTAAAGTCGGTTTTCGCTTTCAAATGTCGAAGGAGATGAACAAATCCCGGGTTTTATCAAACCCTTGATGACAAATCTTCCTAATTTCAAACTTTAATGTAAAAAATTAAGCAGGTTATACGTTGGGAAATAGATGATGCTTGAGGAAGAAAATTTTCTAAATCAAGATTGGCACCGAACCTAGGCAGAATATCAAAACAAATGTAAAGCTACATGAACATAATGTATCAACTTAATGAACACATTCTTCACCTCAGTCCTAACAACTACACATTAAATTAATAGATATTTAACGCTAAGAATATAGCTACAAACAATAGAAACAATCTTCCAACATAAGAAGCAATTGCTAAGAGCGCGTTGTTTCAGGAATACTATTTAACCGTATTAAATTGTACACTGCACGAGAATGTAGTGATGCCGTTTTTAAACCAAAGCAGACAACACCTATTCAAGCCCAGCGCATGAAAAACGCTCTATTTACGAGCGTTTGAATCTTCATTATATCCGTAAATAAAAAGCATATGTTCATTTCAAAGGAGTTCGTACGCAGAATACTTAAAAGTTGCTTATTCTCCACGAAAATAAATATTTTACACAAAATTAATTAAGGCATTGCATTTGAATACCTCAAACACACACGATTTGAACTTATTTGAAACACACGACATGAAAGACTTATTTAACCCATAATAATACTTGAGGAAGCCAATCACACAACACAACACAATAAAGCTGAAAATACACCCAATCTATAAGAATCTACTTAACATAGACAACACAGTAGCGTAGAAGGCATGCATTCTAAACATGTATACGTATAAGGAAAAAACCCATTGAGAATACTGTAATTGATGTCATGTTCTATACAAAACTGGAAAAAAACATTTTTCACGATAATACAGAAAAAAAGTTTCAAACAAGTTGAAACATATTCTAAATAAAACTACGAAAACCCATTCTTACAAAATAATAGAGCCCAAACAATGTCTTAATTAATTAAGACAGAGTATAGTGGTCGGGTATCGGTAGTGACGTCTGACCTCATGCAGCCATACGATGGCACGAGGGCTCGGGTTGGCGTTCACGCGGCATTCAAAGAACGCGTCGTCGCCCTCCTTGATGTTGTCGGGGTCCAGGGAACGAGCCAAGTGTGCCTCCACGCGAGGTGGGTCTTAAGGGATCAAATACAGGCAATGTTTTAATTTTTTAGAGGGCAAGGGAGCTAAAAAATTTTAAATTAAATGCTAGTAAATAATACGAGTATTTTCCATTGAGCGCGATGTTACACGCGCCAATTAAGTGTGCCTCCACGCGAGGTGGGTCTTAAGGGATCAAATACAGGCGATGTTTCAATTTTTAGAGGGCAAGGGAGATAGAAAATTTGCAATTAAATGACTGTAAATAATACGGGTATTTTACATTGAGCGTGATGATATACGCGCCAAGTGTGCCTCCACGCTAGGTGGGTCTTAAACGATGAAATACAGGCAATGTTTTAATTTTTAGTGGGCATGAGAGAAAAAAAATTGTAATTAAATGCTTGTAAATAATACGAGTATTTTCCATTGAGCGCGATGTTACACGCGCCAAGTGTGCCTCCACGCGAGGTGGGTCTTAATGGATGGAATACAGGTAATTTTTCAATTTTTTAGAGGGCAAGAGAGAAAAAAATTTGTAATTAAATGCTTGAAAATAATACGAGTATTTTCCATTGAGCGCGATGTTACACGCGCCAAGTGTGCCTCCACGCGAGGTACGTGGGTCGTAAGGGATAAAATACAGGCAATGTTTTAATTTTTAGTGGGCAAGAGAGCCATAAATTTTGAAATTAAATACGTATAAATAACACGGGTATTTTAAATTGAACGCGATGTTATGATAAACTCATGCTCAGCTTTTCTTAACTCCACAATCGAATGAGATATCTTGATGTGAGATGTTTTATAGTCCTGTACCGGGGTTGTTGTCTGCGGACCGTCAAAATAAACGGATATGAATTGTTATACGGATACGGATTTTTTGTATTGCGGTTAGCAGGAATGAGACCCAGGTTAATTCGCCATCAATGTTACAGGGTCTTCGAAGTTCCTAGAAGAAGAAAAATGAACATACATACGTCAACAATCTAACTGTGACCATCATTTATACAAGACACCATCAGTATACTACAAATTATTGTTCTTTCTGCCTGTCAATCGCATGATGATTTCCTGGGCTTATAAGAATTGATCTTTAAAGAACGACTATAAAAATTTAGCAACTAATAGGCAACGAGTTGCAAACTTTTCACACTCGGCACGGTTATTTCTCCACTAGCGGCGTTATTTTTTAGCGCATTTTCTCATTTATAGAAAAAAAACACTATTGTGCTCGCCATGTCCGTCCGTCCGTCTGTCTGTCTGTCTATCCGTCTGTCCGTCCGTCTGTCCGTGACCTCAAGTTTTCGTCGACGAGAAAATGCGCTCTCTGTCACTCACTGCAGTGAGTACTGAGTTATATTTTTTAGCTCATCAGTTGGCTATTTTCGTAAAAAGTAGAAGATTTACAATGAAACTGTGGGTGGAAGTGACTAACATTTTCAATCCAACAAACAGTGCGATTGAAGAGAAACCATTTATCGTAAAATTTTAGCCCAGGCCGAAGTCCTGCCTGAATCTGTCTGCCGTCGAAGAACCTACAAAATCTTTCAGTTCAATAACTTAAATACATTAATCGCTAATGTGATTTAGAAAATCACAATGGAATTAACTCACTGATTGACCCTTATTCGTTTCGCGAGTTAAGTATCTTCCTTTTGGTAAACTCAAATAAATTCATATACAAGGTTCAGCTGTTCTTTTTTCTACCTTAATGAATCAAAATGAAGCTATGCACAGTAGTTACTTGAATTGCTCATGAACAATTACTTTTGAAATGCCAAATAAATAATAATTATTGAAGACAGTATAAGGATGTCTGATATGCGGAATTATGACCATATTTATGTATCTCGAAGCATCATGTGTGAGCATCTCAAGAGGTAAGAAAAATCTGAATGTGATTTTATGTAACCTGTGCTGCATGAACATAATTTCTTATCCTACGCATGATTAAAGTTATAGAACGAAAGTATACTAAAAACAGTTAATTAGTTACGTTTATCTTTCAATTTCATTATTAAGCTGTCATTATTAAGCTGTTTCTTTTGCTTTCGATAAAGAACAAACGATTGTTGCGCAAATAATTTTTACGGAACAATTTATGATAGACTTTTATTAAACTAACAGATTTTCAAACTTTTTTTTCGCCCAATGAAAGAGTTATGCAGTAAATTACATACAGATTACACGTGTCGCACGAACCGTATTTGGCCACATGCACAGCGCACTCATTGATTCCCGTAATAATATTAAATTAAAAAAAGTTTGTTCTAAAAATAAAACAGAGTTTTACTAATTACCTGTAACCGCACGCAAGCATGGCTTCCAGTAACTGCTGAGTGAAGATTATCAAGAATAACTACGATCACGCACACCCGTCATCCAATAACAGACAACCTTCATGGCTAAACCCGCCAATCAGAGTCCCTGCTCAGGACTTACGCAACACGTAAGGCGAAACCTGTATTTAGAGATGACGTGAAAAGATATAATCCTGCTACACGAGGCCACGTTAACGGAAATTTCCCACGATAAGCTAAATAAATTTATAGTCGCGTAAGTTATAGTCATGAGTATTAAAAAATCTGGTAAGTGAATTGAATTGCATCATTAAATAATTTTTTTCCGGTAAAAGAATAAATTCAGCTTAGGCTTGATTTCCCACGATTATCATACGCAATGGTCAAGAGTAATTGAAAGATCGGGTAAGTGAATTGAATTGCTTCATTAAATAATTATTTTAATAAAGGAATAAATTTATCCCAGTCGTGATTACCACAATAAAATTGGCACCGAATAAGTACCCAGACTAGCTTCAATTCCAGCTAGGTGCTTGTGAAGCAGTGAATAATCTTTTATTCATTAGATTCGCATTAAAATAGCGCATGTTACGTTTGTTTCTAAACACGCTTCGGAACAGTAGCATCGAAATGAATTGTTCTACTGCCTTAAGTAAGGAAAACTACTATGTACAATATTTTTATCCTCGATTCTGAATATCCCATCCTCCGTGCGATGCAGTTCTTTCAAAGTAGGAACATTTAAGGTGTACCGTGTGCATCTTAGTCCCTGCGGCACCATAAAGTACATTGAACTAAAATTTCTACTAGGTCCTCACAACGGAATTTTGCTCAAATCATACAAATTACACGAGTCGTTTAAAAGGATTATGAACTTCCGATAACGTGTCAGACAACCGCCTGAAGTGTCATTTCAAAGAATAACTTGAAAAGTTAATTGCTGGGTGTGAAGGCAGAATTATTATTACTAACTGTCCTAATTTCGAAGATTACTCAGGTTAACTATATTTTAAAACTATGTCTTAATCTCAAGGACTATGATTATGACTATGTATTAATTTCAAGGATTACACACATTTAGCGTTGTCCTAAAACTATTTCATAATTTCAAGGGTTACTCACATATAACGTGGCTTAAAACTATGTCTTAATTTCAAGGATTACTCACATATAACAATGGCTTATGACTAGGTCTTAATTTCAGGGAATACTCACATATAACAATGGCTTATGACTAGGTCTTAATTTCAAGGATTACTCACATTTAACGATGGCTTATGACTAGGTCTTAATTTCAAGGTTTACTCACATTTGACGATGGCTTATGACTATGTCTTAATTTCAAGGATTACTCACAAATAACGATGGCTTATGACTTTGTCTTAATTTCAAGGATTACTCACAAATAACGATGGCTCAAAACTATAATGGTTTCATTTCAACGATTACTCACCTCCTAAGATTGGCTTAAACTGTTTCTTAATTTTTAGAATCACTCTCATTTAACGATGACTTCAAACTGCATCATAAGCTCATGGATTACACTCAGCGATGGCTGAAAACTATGTCTTAATTTTAAGGGTTACCAACATTTAACAACGAGTTTCCGGACGGCCTGGAGGCTGTAGCGGGACACTGCAGGGTTGGTGGCCGTGCAAGAAACCGTCCGTCCGTCGTCCTCCCAGCTCGCCAGCAGACGCGCTCGCGAGACGCTCAAGTTACCGGAATCAGTTACGATCTTTTGCAGGAAAGATATAAGAAATTGAACATCGTGTATTATAATAAAAAAAATTATTGTTTTGTAATGGTTAAATAAATCATTTATACAGAGCTTTGAGCATAGTTTTTTGCAAATAAAGTAAGAATAACTTGGGGGAAAATGAGTTTACTTATAAGAAAATTGCAAAATTTTTCAACAGTATTACAGTCCTGGTTATAATTTGTATATACTAAACAGTGAATATCAATAGGTGTAATCCATCAAATGAAATTTCTTTGGAATAAAATTGAACCAACGTTGTTTCAATGTCAAATGCCTGATGAGAGGGAATTCGAACTCACCGGAGGCCCCAAAGTTTCGAATAGGTGTTTCGGTGTCCAAATGAAGTCTGGAGGCGGTCGAGATCCTCCTGTTCGACATTCGACTTCTGTCGGCTTCCCGGCCAGCAGCGCTGAGTCTAAGCCATTAAGTTCCACGGCCAGAGGACCGTCTGAAAGGAATATTTAATTCCTTAATTACGAAGAAAGGTTTTCCATCTTATTGACACAGCTGCGTTTCTGCTTCTGAATCATTTAAGGACTTGACTTACTCTGATAATCAGCTGGATTCGCAGGAAGTGATTGATCACTAGAATGATTTATTATTTCATGAAATGCCTCTTTGGATAGAAGGAATTAACTATGAACAATTAATAATAACAATAAAGGTTTAAGATACCCACTTTTTGTAATCGTGCATAAACAACCGCGATAATCTTGGGTATATTAGGAATAACTTTTAATGATTTTCCTTGTATTTTCTTAATAAATTTCGACTCCAGTTTCATATTTAAATAGATGAAGTGTGACCATTCAAAAAATTAGCAACGAAGATTCAAGCAACAAAACATGACCCGGAAATCGAATTTGCAATTAATTTGTTAACTAGTCACTTTTTAAGTGCAACTGTAATATTTATAGATAATTAGTATACCAGCATAGTTTTTAACGGGCTTGCATCATAAAATATAATGTTTCATGATTAAAGAAATTAAAATTAAATTAGCCCTTTTAATGGTTAGTTATACAAATTGTCATCTCACATTAAAATATTGTGGAATTATAGATTTTATAGTGTCTCCTGATTACTTATTGTATTTAATTTACTCAAAATCTGTTCGCTGAAGCGATTTTCATTCTGGACGATTACCGCAATGTGAATTGAAGTTATAAATGACCACCAATTTCTATTCCGATCTTCGTCCAATCACTCCAAACTTATTCAAATCTGTTGACTTTGACAGCTCTGTAGTAAAACGGAACAAAAATCTTCAGATTCTATTCTATCATAATCCAGTAAAGGCAACAAGGCTGGACAAATATATTTCTAGCTTATCTAATCGAACACGAAATAAGATAGAGAGGTCACCGACAAAATGGCATACCATACCTAAATATTTACGTATTTTAATACGAGTTTGGAATGCTTCAACTTATGTCAATAGCACCGAGAACAATAACTGAGTCATGGGATATGATTATATGAGTGATAGTCTACGAGATCGTGGTCAATGTGATAGATAAGGTACGATGTCTGCAATGTACGAGTGCATCATTGTTTCCTGAACATTGAATTAAATTTATCTCAAATAAAACTTCAAAATAATTTTGATTCACGCTTCTCATATTATGGAAATGCAAACGAACATAATTATTAAACAAAATCATTGACCTGTTGTGAATATTTTTTCCCATTATTCATAATCAGATGTCGTTTCAGTTTTAATGGATGAATATTAATTTCAATTTATGTTTATTATTTCATATGTTAAGCTCAATAGCAAGGAAATATTTATGCATACATAAATCGATAAATAGTAAATGAAAGCGAAATTTAAAAAGTCAACTCGCACAGCTTAAATTGCAAGCTTTGGAGCAACTGGTCCAGAACATTACTTTGCAAGCATTCAACATTAGAGGCAGTCTGAGGCGGCTTCACTTGAAAAAAAATATTGAATCTATGAGCACTGAACCCAAATCAGTGCGTACGTCTCACTTCGTCAATATGTCGACAATGGAATCAAATACGCTCTGGAGCTGTACTCCAAAGAGGAGGAGTGTTTTAAATCTATAAGATAAAATTAATGTCTTTTTATCATCTTTAGTTCCTCTGTCATCTTTTATAAATAACTTCATCAAATCAATTTCAACGATTGCCTTGGATTGTAATTGTATGTATAACATAATCATACTTTTTTAAGGTTCATTTTTTCCTTACCTCTGAATTTGCTAATCCGACTGACATTTCTAAACAGTCATTCATCATAACACGATTTTATTCTACGATAAATTCTGAAGTTGGTCATCATCTCATTGTACTACAAGTGGAATCTGTCGGTTTGACACGACAATTGCCCAGCGGAATCTCTTCATCACGCCTGGTTTCCCGTCAGTGAGCGAAGTCAATCATACCCCACTGGGCAATTGGCCAACCATATTGAAGTGCTTTCTGTATTCAATTGAGTTTGGCAGTTCCATCTCTGTACTCACAATACATATCCAAGGAGACTGTTTGGGTTCGAGGCTCGATGAGATGGCTGTTATTGGCTCTGCAAGTGAATCGTCGTCCCTGATCGCCTCGCCGTAGCTCTGCAACTTGAAGGACAGCTTCGACAGTTCCTGATCCCGTGTATGCTGATGTGTAAGATGAAGATGTGAAAGATGAAAGACTGTACGATGATGTTGCTGATGGAGGCCGAATGCCTTCGATCGATCCCGGCGCTGGAATAATCCACTCCAAGTCGGGTTGGGGGTAGCCTGGGGTTCGGCCAAGGTAAAAACAGCATGAATGGAATGTGATAATGTCAAAGGCGATATTCAAATATACGAGTTACTTTATGCATTTAAGGCTATTTAAAACGCACGTATATATCTCTATTTTTAAATTACAGGTTAAACATAATTCAAAATGACTTCATCATCTGACTGCAAGCAACGTTTCTGTCGTAAAGTCAAGTTCATTCTAATCTCATTCATTTTGCCTGGAAGAATACAAATGGCAAAATCAAATTGTGAATGATTTCATTTCAGTTCAATTACCCTTCAATTAGGAGTGCTACTTGTAAACACTGTAAGAGATATTCATCGGTCGTGCACATTGTTTGGTGTGTTCAAAGTAAACAGCACTCGTAGAGCATTAGTTACTTCAAATCAATGGGGAAAATAGCCTTTTATTTACGATAATTTATCGTGAATATATATCGTGCACTTACGGCTGAATTTAATAAAAAGGCACGAAAGAAGTGCAAAAAAAAGACGTTTAAAAAATTAGAAGGACTCTAACGATTTTCCAATAAATGTAATCAAAAGGACCCTTAATGTTAGATTTAATATAAATGCTTTCAGATTTTTGACTACCGGAACTACAGCTTCATTTAGGAAGTTCATTACGAAAAAAGACACAGTAAATAAAAGCCTAAAAATAGGAAAAAAATGTTGTGGAATTTCATTTTAATAATTTTATTGAAAAATGATCAAAAATACCTGTAATGAATTGTTTAATTAAGAATCTCCTAATTATTTATTGTTCGTCAATCAAAGTGCATATATCTCTCACCTCCACCAGCTCTGCATTTGAGGTAAAGCGAGCTTTGTTCTTCGTACGGCCCTGCCACGGATTTCACTTCACTTTCATACAGGTCCACAACCACGAGACTTTCCACTGGTTCTAGAGACAAAATTTTCATAAAATCATTAAAATAATCAAAATTTTCAATCATTATTATTTTATATATATATTTATTTATATTAGATATATTATTATATATTATATTATTATATTATATTAGAAATCTTGATATTTATTTTATTAATGATTTTACAAGGAATAATAAATAGAAAATGTCAAATGTCAATTAGTTCACAAAGAAAACGCTCATAAATCGTTGCTACAATTATTATTGGTAATTCCAAAGAATTATTCATTTTCAAATTGAATCTCAAACTTTTTGAAATTTAATTCTGTTATTGCAATGGCACAGTTCGTGCGTTGAGAGAGGTCATCGCTGAAATAGTGAAAAAATTATTAATTTAATTTAGAATAATTAAATATAAATGTATATCTATGTTATACCTTTGGATGTTGAATCACTTTTTCCCGATATACCGGTCATCCCCACTATTGAATTAGTCTGCGATTTAGCACAGTAATCCCTTTACGTTCCCCCTTTCAAACGGCCCTACTTAATAAGCTCATAATAGTCTGTACCGCAGAATGTCCTGTTACTCGTACAGATAGCAAATTGTATTTCCAAACCGATGGCGTCAGCATGGGAAGTCCCTTACAAGAGTTACCCTAGCTAATTTCTAAATGACCGCTCTCGAAAATAAAATTCTGCACAACAACCACCCAATCGAAACCCTCAATCTATTGCACATACGTTGAAGATTGCTTTATAGTTAAAGAGTCGAATATTCATTATTGCAACTAAAGAACCTATTTGAAATCGACTCTTTCTAAAATTCACTTCCGAATTAGGCGCTGTTAATAAAATACATTTCTTGGACGTCAACGCAGAAGCCGGGGAAAATTTCACCATTTCCTTCTATATCAACAACTAACTATAATAACGGGTTTTACCTCCATGTCAGAAGTGAATGCCCACAATGGTATAAAGATAGCACTATTAATTAATTAAAGCTCTAATCCACCGCACTTACAAAATTTTATGAACTTGACAACTGTTTCACGACGGCATTCTAAAATTACGGCAGGCCTTAATCAGCAACGGATACATAAATACACTTTTCAACAACATCCTCAACAACTACCTCCAAAAATTTGACACAGCAAAGCACAATATAAACCTGAGAACTCATCAACTCATAAGGGCTACTACCAATTTTCATACGCATACAAAACAGACGAGAGAGTCCGGAAAAAAAATCCTTCAAAATAACAATAGATGCACAAGCGACAACGACTAGATTGAATCAATTATTTATCTATTACAAGAGCCCTACAATGACGAGCTTAATTTCAAAAAACAATACAGGACCAAGACAACCCCCAATGAAGCAGACCAATGTTATACACAAAATTAATATACCTGCAGCCGCGGAGAGTGTGAGCTCCGCACCCGTTTGTATATCGGCGTGATCACCACAACCCTATCCAAACGACAATCTATGCATCCAGCTTCCGAAGGACCCAAAGCCAGCGTGAAAGATGACCATGACACCACCCTTACATAAAATGAACTGTTCCGAAACTCCATTATTTCACGCCACGAAACACATTTCAATAGATTACAAATAATGAAAGCCATATTGATATTGCCAAGCCTGCCATACCTAAAGCGTCAAACAACCGGATCCCAACGAACCCTGAAGCTTCATAGTTAGAAGTTTTGTATCCTGCCTGTACACGAGCTCATCTCACAGGGCCGACTATTCCCTCAATCAGTCTCTTGTCAGCAGCCACCAATTATTCAACACCGCTATTTTCATCTTAGCTGCGTCTCATCGAATCTGCCTGAAAATGCTCAACGCTGAGCGAAACGCGTCGCAAATGTTAGAAAACTATTCTTTTGGTGATATTATAAAATTATTAGAACCAAAAGTAGTTAGTAAGGTTAGGCACCTATAAAATTTATTTTAGAAGAGACTTTTAAGCAAAACCGGCATTATATTTAATGAAACGTGCCTGGATGATAAGCTCCTTTCTAAATATACTAATATGTAAAAATATTTATTCACTATTATTATCAATATAATAATGCAACCAATATTGAAATAATAAAAATTCGATGAGAAAATAGTACACAATTGATTTTATGATGAGGTATATGATGTTATTTCTCAATTCTATAAGTAAACACCATGCGCTTCAACAATGACCGGCGTCGGAAAATGCAGGATGAATTAATATGAAGATGCCCATCTCATCGATCATTCATCGTTTTTTCTCCATCATCTACGCATTTTGCAAGAAGAACAATGCAGCGTCTGCATGCATAAAAAATTAACGGCCGTTAAATTATATTTCTGATCAGGGAATCTTATGAATTACACTCGATGAATTTAATTCTCATGGATTTTCATTTAAAATAGAATTTTCATGAATTTTCAATGATGAATTGAATTCTCCTGAATTCTTCATTCTCCTCATTGCTTCTCCTCATTCATTTAATTCATTGGTGCATTGAATTCTCTTGATTTCTCATGTACCAAAAATTTTTAGGTTACTTTTTGCAATGGCAGTTGTTTTCTATCGAGGTGAAAAATTTTTGGGGGTGAAACGTTTTTTTATTTTTGTAAATTGAGACTCTATAATTGCATTCTATATGCAACACGTGCATAAACACGATTCCAAATTTATTCTTTAATTCTAAGAAAACACGACATGAAAGTACCTAGGGGTTCTCATCTTTTTTTAAGTATTGTAACCGACCATGCACGTCGTTTGGGATTAGCGTCGTCAATACAAAAAGAAATATTGTTCATTGTTTGGCTCTTATAGTGTTAATTGCTTCTTTTGTTGTTTATTTATGTTCTTCATCGCTTCTTTTAATTATAACCCACCGTGCACGTCGAGAGTGACCGTCTTGATGCCTGTCGATGTGAAATAATTTTAAAAACACAGTTTCATTTTTATTATATTTTTAAAACATAAACAGTGACCATCTTCATCTCTATAAAATATAAATTAATAACGCATTAATTTCTTCCTCTCATATAATAACCTACCGTGCACGTCAAGTGTGACCGTCATCATCTCTATAAATATAAATTATAACGCAGTAAATTCTTCCTTTATTATTATTACCCACCGTGCACGTCAAGTGTGACAGTCGTCATCTCTATGAATACAAATTAATAACGCAGTAAATTATTCCTCTCTTATTATTACCCACCGTGCACGTCAAGTGTGACCATCGTCATCATGGTCTGGAACTGGAGGAAGTCCACACGGCACGTGTAGTTGCCGGAGTCAGCTCTATGAATACAAATTAATAACACAGTAAATTCTTCCTCTCTTATTATAACCCACCGTGTACGTCAAGTGTGACCATCGTCATCATGGTCTGGAACTGGAGGAAGTCTACACGGCACGTGTAGTTGCCGGAGTCATCTCTATGAATACAATTTAATAACGCAGTAAATTCTTCCTCTCTTATTATTACCCACCGTGCACGTCAAGTGTGACCATCGTCATCATAGTCTGGAACTGAAGGAAGTCCACCCGGCACGTGTAGTTGCCGGAGTCAGCTCTGCCCAGATTGTTAACGCGCAGCTCGCCCACGATGCCCTAGGGAGGCATTCGAGGACGTCATTTTATGCTTCTACGGATGCAATAATTCTCAACAATGTTTCCTCTATGTAATAGCCTCTCGTACATCATCCAACCGCAATTTCTGGGGCCACTTAATAGCTCACTTAAATGTTTATATTTTTCTGGGGGAAGAAAGAAATGTGTTGGCGTTCTGGAAACAATACGGCCATTTCAGCACTGAATATTTTTTTGGGAGAAGAACGTCCAACATAAGCCAAATAATGAAATTAGCGCCATTTGTATGAACAGATGATGAATTGACGGTACTTTTCTGCGCGATTCACATTCTGCGTATAATTAGAAGTCTGTGCATTGGAAAAACTTTGACCTTTATAATTATTTTTCTTAGTTCTGGGGCATGAAATCTCTTTTTCGCCTTTTTAATTGAGTATTACGGTTTACGTGTGCGAGGGTTCGGTCTTAAATTACTGATGGGTAGAGCAATGTTCATAGTTCAAAATTCCCATATAAAACATGCTGGTGTGCGAAAAATTTAATTCAAAGTCCTTTTAGAAGATAATTCATCATGAATTTTTGCTTGTTTGATCTATACATTGCGTACGTGATGAATAACATGCCTCAAAAGGCTCCCTGCGATTGAGCGTAGGGCTTGAATTGATGGTTACAGCAATGTTCATAGTTTAAAATTGCTATATAAAACATGCTTGTGTGCCACAAATCAAATTCAAAGTCCTTAAAGAAGATAATTCACCATGAATTTTTGTTTGTTTGATCTATACATTTTGTACGTATAATAAATAACATGCCTCATATGGCTCCCTGCGATAGAGCGGCGAGAAAGATGTGCGGGTTCCGAGAGGGGAAGCGTCGTGGATTTTATGGCTGCCTGTACCTGCGTCCAGTCGGCCGTCAAAACTGCTCGGGAAGATATTAAATTATGTAATCATTATTAATTAATTATATTAGTATAAATATTATTATTATTAATAATATAAAGGAAATCTAAATGCAAGTGAGCTGAAAACATTCAAAGCATATGTGCGTCGAAAGTTTTTGATCCAATCGAGATCTAGACTATCTGTATGATGCAGCATTCCATATCAGATGACATCGCCAGTTAGACTTGGACAACGTAAACAGTGCTTGGTAGAAGATTCAGGGTACCGAACAACGGATATTTCCAGAAAAAAATGACAGGATATAGTGAGCAGCAAGCTGCATGACTCACTAGCTGCAGGGCTAAGAAAGAAGCCAGCGTACCCAAGTTCAGTACCCACCTTAAGAACCTAGGGCTTGATATAAGATCATGATTACAGAACTGCATGACTCCCTCGTTGACGAATTAACTAAAAAATCTAGTACCTGCACCACACTACTTGTTAAGAAATTTCCAGTAAACTATTCAGTATATCAGTACGCATCACTCACCTGTAGAAAGGTTTAGTGGACGAATCTTTGTACCACAACACCAGTGTTCAGTAAACTATCCAGTATTTTAGTACGCATCACTCACCTGTAGAAAGGTTTAGTGGACGAATCTTTGTACCACAACACCAGTGTTCAGTAAACTATCCAGTATTTTAGTACGCATCACTCACCTGTAGAAAGGTTTAGTCGATGAATCTTTGTACCACAACACCAGTGTTCAGTAAACTATCCAGTATTTTAGTACGCATCACTCACCTGTAGAAAGGTTTATAAGTTCAGTAAACTATCCAGTATATCAGTAAGCATCAATCACCCGTAGAAGGGTTTATAAGTTCAGTAAACTATCCAGTATATCAGGACGCATCACTCACCTGTAGAAAGGTTTATATGTTCAGTAAACTATCCAGTATTTCAGTACGCATCACTCACCTGTAGAAAGGTTTATAAGTTCAGTAAACTATCCAGTATATCATGACGCATCACTCACCTGTAGAAAGGTTTAGTCGACGAATCTTTGTACCACAACACCAGTGTTCAGTAAGCTATCCAGTATATCAGTAAGCATCACTCACCTGTAGAAAGGTTTATAAGTTCAGTAAACTATCCAGTATATCAGTAAGCATCAATCACCTGTAGAAAGGTTTATAAGTTCAGTAAACTATCCAGTATATCAGGACGCATCACTCACCTGTAGAAAGGTTTAGTCGATGAATCTTTGTACCACAACACCAGTGTTCAGTAAACTATCCAGTATTTTAGTACGCATCACTCACCTGTAGAAAGGTTTAGTCGATAAATCTTTGTACCACAACACCAGTGTTCAGTAAACTATCCAGTATTTTAGTACGCATCACTCACCTGTAGAAAGGTTTAGTGGATAAATCTTTGTACCACAACACCAGTGCTGGAGCCGCTGGAAGCTTCGGGAGCTGGCAAGGCAGCGCAACGCTCGACCCCGACACCCCGACGCGGTGGACTCGAGTTGTCGCTGAAATAAAAAATAATCTCTTGAAATATTGTTATTCTTATTCAAGCTCTGTTCTATTCTGCTAAACATGACTAATCATTATTTCGAAAAATGTTTTCTTATGTAACTTTAGCAGAATTTTTAAGATATTTATTTAGACAGCTCCGAATATTTAGATATTATTCGGGGAGACCACTAATTTAAATTTCCGATATATCTTCGTTGATTGCCTGAAGTTACAGATTGAGCATTAAATAAAAACTTTCAAAAATTTTCCCAATGAATATTATTAGATTGTCCGAGTTTACGTAGTCAAAGTTAGAATATTTGAAATGAGTAACAATCAAGTTTCAGTTCCGGTCCAAATACTAAAAATGTACTGAGGTAAATAACTAGCCAAGCTTTATAATTGAAAAGAATTGTAACCGTCCTCATGAATAATGCATTTGGGATTCCATGCAGAGCATGGAGCAAATAATGCGTATTTCCCGTGCAAGCGCATAAATTAAGAGGAGCTCCAGCCATTTGCATCAGATATTTTTTAACTTCAAATCACAGCGTTGCCGCCACATCTCCAAATTCTGTCCTACTTCATCATTTATAGCTAGGTACCTATTCTTTCAAAAATTTCGCTTCTCGAACTACTTCTTTGCATGAGTTGAAATATTTTGTTTGTATTTCATGTTAATTTTTCGAACAAATGTCTATAAAATAATTTATTCCATTCGCTGAGTGACGAACTCTCTGCAGTCGGCAACGTTCGAGAAACATTTCCCTATTTTCAAAGCCCCAATAGGACGTCTTAGGTCCTTGTCACTTGCAATGATGCCTTAGAATGTCTCGAAATCTGCTCATTCCGAGCAATAACGGCACGGGACACTAGGGCTTTCAGGGTTAGCCTGAGCGGACAATGAGCCCGGTAATCTGATCACTGCGAGACTCAGGGCACTTGGAATGACGACACGGCGGCTCTACAGCGCCCGTCTCCCCGACACTACACTGGTATTGGTGAGAGGCGCAGGCTTCCAGAAAGTGGTTTGTAACTGATGTTGCTTGCTTAGTTTAGGTCTTAAATTTCAAACTAAGGGTAGATTTAGGAAACATGTTACCTATCATTATACTGTGAGAAGTGGTGCAATTTTTCTCGTCTTAAATTGTTGTGTCAGGGCTGAAATACAGAAACGTGTCATTTTTTATCATACTGCAAAAATGCAGTAAAACGCTGAAAAAGTTTGTTGTTGCCTAATTCTGAGAATTATTTTATTTATTAACATCAAATGATTTCTATGAAAGGAGAAATTTGATTCTAAGAAGAGAAAAATTATGCGTCAGTAGATAGAATATATTTAAGAGCAATATTTAACGGAGCTAAATTTAACTATTTATTTTTTCAATTAAAACTGATGGTTTTAACTGAGATGGGAATACGGTGCGAACAACCACTTCGAAAATAAGCGAATATTTTCGAAGAATTTATTTAACAAAAAAAATTATGACTGATCAAATTTTTCTATGCATTACAATAAAAACATAACAAGACGAGCATTCTGATCCAAAAACATCCGAAGCGACCTATTCGGGAAAAATATAAAGGAAAAATACGCACAAATAAGTGAAATATTCCTTGTACATGTATCAACTATTTTGGAATGCAAAGAAAGTTTTCATGTTAGACCGGTGCAGAAAGATCACGTTTGAGATGGCTAAGCTCGGCGATAGATTTATGTATTCGCTTTGTCCGAGGAAAAAGAAGAGCTTTTTGCGAAGAGTTCCAGAATATTTTTACCATCGATAGCACACTTCTTTGACTGTCGGAGAGGCCAAATTGTTGGTGCCCGTATGACATATGCTAGTGTGGCAGAAACTTCCCGAACGCTTAATGTTTCTAGAGGTGCGGTCTCAAAAGTAATGACTGCTTTGAAAGAGAAGGAAAAACGTCCTCAGCAAAGCACAGTTCTGGCCGAAAGTCGAATTTGTCTGAGGGAGACCGTCAGTGCCTAAACCAAATTGTGAGGGACAATCGAAAGAACACGGCTGTTAAAATTACTGCAAACCTCAATGGACACCAACAAAACCCAGTTTCCATAAAGATTTTCAGCCGAGAGCTATACAGATCTGGATTCTATGGAAGAATAGCAATTATACGATCTCTGTGTTCAAATACAAATGCTCTAAAGCGTTTAGAGTGGTGTTAAAACCTCCAGAATTTGTCCCTCGAGCTATGGAAAATGTGATTTTCTCTGACGAATCACCGTTTACTTCATTTCCAACCTCTGGCCCAGTTTACGTCATGAGACAGCCAAAAGAGTCATTTGATTCCGTTTGCCTCCTCCCAACCGTAAAACATGGCGGGGGACATGTGCTGATCTGGGGTTCTATTTCTTGGAAATCCGACGGACCAACGATTTCTCTTCTAGGAAGAATTAACAGCCGTGACTATTTAGGAATTTTGGAGGACCAAGTTCATACAAAGGTTCAAGCTCTCTTCCGAAGAGGAACGCAGGCTATCAATATGATAATGCACCGATCCATAAACCTGAAATTATTAAAAAATGGCACGAGGAACATTCAAGTGAAGTTGAGCATCTCATTTCGCCACCACAACCACCAGGCATGAATATTATCGAACCATTATGGTTGATTTGCGAGATGCAAGTCAAAAGTCGATTCCTGTCGTCATCGTCTTTACAAGAGCTGGAAGGAGTTTCAGCTGAATAATGGGTTAAAATTTTCTTGGAAACAATTCACAATTTGTATGAATCAATACCTCGGAAAATTGAGGCTGTAATCGCTGCAAAAGGTAGACCTACACCATACTAAATTATATTTTGTGGATATCTCAGGTGTTTTCATTATATTGTCTATTCACTGTATGTAAATTGAATACATTTTTGAAAGCAGTTGAAATATCAAGTATCAATACAGGATATGTGGCAAAACGCATTTGGTACTAACGAAATCTAAATTCATGATCATTTCTGCGCATTATTAATATTATATCGAATTTATGATCATATTCATAAATTTGAAATTGAACGGTTTTCGCATTGGATGATTTCCATCGAAGCGCAATCATTATTTCCACGTTTCATTCCCAACACAACCGCGGTTAATTTTTTGTGAATCAACACCAAGCTTACTACTGAAGTGGTAAACCGTCGAATTCTAGCTTAAACAAAAAATTCATTTTAGTAGGTGCAGTAGAATTGTTCAAGGATTTTTCAGTATGCATCTTTATTATGATTACCTTTTGGGAATCCGCGTTCTGCATTTTAAATTAAAGGAAGCTATAAATCATCCTCACTCACTGCAAATATAAATTTCATCATATCATGCATATATGTATGCCACGAAACACTCCACCGCTTAGATATCAGCACCTCGACGTGGAAAAACGTAATTCCTATTCCCAAGTCCAACAATGCAGCGTTTAACCATGAATCCAGAAATTTAATTACATGAGATAAATTGTCTATTTTGCGTCTAAGTATCATTCTACTCTTGGATAAATGCAATGTACATTCTGGTGTAGCGTAGCAGCCTGATGTCTAGACTGGACTTTGCAGTCGGAGTCAGACATACATCAGCCATGCACTGCAGTCATTAACCCATCACAAAGGCTGCTGGTAGATTGTCCGTCTCTCGTATTGTTGCCCGAGTCTTGTTAAGGCGTGAAACTCTGTAATGGTGCACATATAAGAGATGCCTCTGTAAAATCATGCCGGAAAATAGGGTAACATGGGGCAGCGAGCCCACTGCGGGTCATGGGCCCATAGCGGGTTTCTCGCCAAGTATGGCAGATATTGGTCCGTGTTCTCTACCGCCGGTCGACAGTTTCACTGGGATTAAGTGTACGGATTTACGTTTTGCTAAGTGTTTGCGTTATTAAGTTATTTGTGAATAACTGCTTTAGTCCAGATAACAATTTTTTGCTGCTACATAAAATTTTTTTCGATTACTGTAGATGAAGCTTATGAAATTTCTGTGAATTATATTTTCAAAGTAATATTTATAGGGATAATTTTGAGATCAAGTTTAGACTATTAGCTTTTAAAATAAAATGTTGACACGATATAAATAGAAATGATACCTAGTAGGGCAACGGGCCCACGCGTGTCACGGGGCAAAGGGCCCATAGTGAAGTCTTGTGTTATACATCATTAGATTTGTCTCAATGACCTTTTCAAACATTGACGAGCTTTTTGAATTACAAATTACACTTCACATTGCATGATTTTTGATTTGCCGCCTCAAGGCAGCAGGTTTAGTTTCTAGTTATGCGTATTTGACCTCTTATCGAGTTATTGACTCTTGCCTTGCCAATAGTTGATTTCAGTCAACACCAATGAGCCAAAAGTTGACGAGTTTTTATGGTGTTGGCTGAAATCACGATTTGGTACGAATTCTCTGCACATAATATCTGGATTATGGACGAAACTGGAACAAAGTTTTTTTCTGATCAACTAAATATATTTTTTCTAGTCAAGGATACATTTTTTCATGTCAAGGACGAATTTTTTACCGCAAGGATACATTTTTTAAGTCAAGGATATATATTTTTATGTCAATGAAATATTTTTCTTCACGTCAGTGATAGATTTTTTAAGCCAAGAGTATATTTTTTCAAGTTAAGTATATGATTTTTTGAGTTGTTAATAAATGAGTGAATGCCATATTTTTTTATTACATTTTCTTATTTTTAACTGTAAAGTGTTGCTTTTTCATTTTTAAACGAAAAATATGCATTTGTGGTCAAGGGACCAAGGGTGGGCGCCTTGCCCCAAGCCCATGGGCCCATTGCCCCAGGGGTGGGGCAATGGGCCCATTTTGACACTTTTTACAAAATAGTGTTTCATTAAAAACTGAATAAACATATAGGCGTCTAATTCACATCATACATTCCTCATTAATTGTATCTTTAAACAAAACAAAGACCCACCTCGTATCAATTAAAACTTCATCAAAAATTTAGTCTAAAAAAAGTGGGGGCGCGCTGCCCCATGTTGCCCTACTGAACTGAAGAAATGAATGTAAAATTCATATTAATTTGACTTTGTTACATGAATTTACCATTTCAAATTAATTTTCGACGTTAATATTCTGATTATTTTACAAAGCAAATAATTTTTTTAAAAATAATTCATTATTTTTTTATCGACTAAGTTTCTATAACTACATAAAATAATGTATACGAAAATCTTATCATGGGGTTTAATTCAGAGAAAAAACAATGCAACAGCCATTTGCAGAATTTTCCATTTGAATTCTCAAAAATTCAGGTAAGTAAGATTATTTCAAGATTTTTTAATGGGCGCGTATAGTGCCCAGAAAACGAATTCCAACAGCAAACAATGCTTCATTTTACGACATAATTTTTACGTAGTTTTTGCAGACATTTTTCATTGAACCATTGAAATCAGACAACTCGGCTTAAATTCATCTAACTACAATTTTCAACACTGCCAACATTATTCTCTTATAACATAACTATCTGAAGATCTTTTCAACGTCCATTTTTATCATATTTTATCTCAACTAAACATACATTAATATAAACTCTCTATGCGTTATATATGTGGAGAAAAGAAAAAAAATATACCTTCCAGTTCAATCAAATTTGTAAAAATCTTCCGATTTACCAGCGCTTTTCTTTTATCTCTCATAACTGGTTTCCGTCCTAAAAATTACTTTAATTTTGGGCATCAAAATCCGAATTAATTGTAAATTTCAAGCTGCTTTTAATTTCACGATAAATTTTAGCATGTGCGCAGGCAAACAAGTGAAATCTAACCGCTATTGCGAAATTATGATCTGATTAATTCGAATTAAATTCGCTATATGAATACATGAATGGATGGATCCTAAACATAATTAGTTATTTAAATAATATAACAAATTATCAAGTTTTTCGACTTTGTCGTGAAACTGTAAATTCAATTGCCAGAGGTAATAGATCAGTTAAAATGTTAATTAGTATTCTAAAACAACAATAGAATGTTATCGAAATTCAGCAATGAAATATTTCGCATTTTGCCAAGATTTTTAAAATGAAAGTTTAAAAAGACGTTATTATATAAAAATTTATAACTATTATTGTCTTTTAACAGTACTATGGATGAACAGTAATACCAAGCCTGTTTATGATACTAATAATTTTGATAAAGAGTAATAGTTAGCCTTCTGTTAACTTTATATGTAGAATTATTATCCCAACGATAGTGATAACACTATTTCGTAGTATTATTATAGGACGAGCTCAATTGTACATTTTGTTAACCCTAACGCTTCTTGTCACTTGATTCAGGATATTTCGCTCATGTATTTACTATAGGAGCCTCAGTATCATTTATTCTTCGGCGTAGAGGAAACAACCCAAAACAACAACTCAAGGCTTCGGCGTAGAGGAAACAACCCAAAACAACAACTCAAGGCTTCGGCGTAGAGGAAACAACCCAAAACAACAACTCAAGGCT